>NW_027671606.1:0-192000 GCF_964165515.1 Mesoplodon bidens | reverse complement strand
ACCCTAACCCTAACCCTAACCCTAACCCTAACCCTAACCCTAACCCTAACCCTAACCCTAACCCTAACCCTAACCCTAACCCTAACCCTAACCCTAACCCTAACCCTAACCCTAACCCTAACCCTAACCCTAACCCTAACCCTAACCCTAACCCTAACCCTAACCCTAACCCTAACCCTAACCCTAACCCTAACCCTAACCCTAACCCTAACCCTAACCCTAACCCTAACCCTAACCCTAACCCTAACCCTAACCCTAACCCTAACCCTAACCCTAACCCTAACCCTAACCCTAACCCTAACCCTAACCCTAACCCTAACCCTAACCCTAACCCTAACCCTAACCCTAACCCTAACCCTAACCCTAACCCTAACCCTAACCCTAACCCTAACCCTAACCCTAACCCTAACCCTAACCCTAACCCTAACCCTAACCCTAACCCTAACCCTAACCCTAACCCTAACCCTAACCCTAACCCTAACCCTAACCCTAACCCTAACCCTAACCCTAACCCTAACCCTAACCCTAACCCTAACCCTAACCCTAACCCTAACCCTAACCCTAACCCTAACCCTAACCCTAACCCTAACCCTAACCCTAACCCTAACCCTAACCCTAACCCTAACCCTAACCCTAACCCTAACCCTAACCCTAACCCTAACCCTAACCCTAACCCTAACCCTAACCCTAACCCTAACCCTAACCCTAACCCTAACCCTAACCCTAACCCTAACCCTAACCCTAACCCTAACCCTAACCCTAACCCTAACCCTAACCCTAACCCTAACCCTAACCCTAACCCTAGCCCGGAATAGAAACCCACCACCAGCCCTACACGTTACCTTACGCCGTACCATATTCCTGACCTGTACGCTGGCACTGACCTGTGCGTCAGCACGTAGCCTGACCCTCCCACGTTTCCGTACCCTCACCTGTGCCCTAAGCCTTGCCGTTCCCTAACCCTAACCCTAGCCCCGAACGCAAATCCACCACCAGCCCTACACTTTATCCTACGCCGTTGCCTACTCCTGGCCCGTACGCTGGCACTGACCCGAGCGTCAGCACGTAGCCCGACCCTCCCACGTTTCCGTACCCTCACCTGTGCCCTAAGCCTTGCCGTTCCCTAACCCTAACACTAGCCTGGAACGCAAATCCACCACTAGCCCTACACTTTATCCTACGCCGTTGCCTACTCCTGGCCCGTACGCTGGCACTGACCCGTGCGTCAGCACATAGCCCGACCCTCCCACGTTTCCGTACCCTCACCTGTGCCCTAAGCCTTGCCGTTCCCTAACCCTAACCCTAGCCTGGAACGGAAACCAACCACCAGCCCTACACCTTACCTTACGCCGTTGCCTACTCCTGGCACGTATGCTGGCACTGACCCGTGCGTCAGCACGTAGACTGAACCTCCCACGTTTCCGTACCCTCACCTGTGCCCTAAGCCTTGCCTTTCCCTAACGCTAACCCTAGCCCGGAATGAAAACCCACCACCAGCCCTACACCTTACCCTACGCCGTTGCCTAGTCCTGGCCTGTACTCTGGCACTGACCCGTGCATCAGCACATAGCCTTACCCTCCCGCGTTTCCGTACCCTGATCTGTGCCCTAAGCCTTGCCGTTCCCTAACCCTAACCCTAGCCCAGAACGCAAATCCACCACCAGCCGTACACTTTATCCTACGCCGTTGCCTACTCCTGGCCCGTACGCTGGCACTGACCCGTGCGTCTGCACGTAGCCCGACCCTCCCACGTTTCCATACCCTCACCTGTGCCCTAAGCCTTGCCGATCCCTAACCCTAACCCTATCCCGGAACGGAAATCAACCACAAGCCCTACACCTTACCTTACGCCGTTGCCCACTCCTGGCCCGAAAGCTGGCACGGACCCGTGAATCAGCACGTAGCCCGACCCTCCCACGTTTCCGTACCCTCCCCTGTGCCCTAAGCCTTGCCGTTCCATAACCCTAACCCTAGCCTGGAACGGAAACCAACCACCAGCCCTACACCTTACCCTACGCCGTTGCCTACTCCTGGCCTGTACTCTGGCACTGACCCGTTCATCAGCACGTAGCCTTACCCTCCCGCGTTTCCGTACCCTGACCTGTGCCCTAAGCCTTGCCGTTCCCTAACCCTAACCCTAGCCCGGAATAGAAACCCACCACCAGCCCTACACCTTACCTTAAGCCGTACCCTACTGCTGACCCGTACGCTGGCACTGACACGTGCGTCAGCACGTAGCCTGACCCTCCCACGTTTCCGTGCCCTCAGCTGTGCCCTAAGCCTTGCCGTTCCCTAACCCTAACCTTAGCCCGGAATGGAAACCCACCACCAGCCCTACACCTTACCTTACGCCGTACCCTATTCCTGGCCCGTACGCTGGCACTGAACCGTGCGTCAGCACGTAGCCTGACCCTCCCACGTTTCCGTAACCTCACTTGTGCCCTAAGCCTTGCCGTTCCCTAACCCTAACCCTAGCCCGGAATAGAAACCCACCACCAGCCCTACACATTACCTTACGCCGTACCCTACTCCTGACCCGTACGCTGGCACTGACCCGTTCGTCTGCACGTAGCCTGACCCTCCCACGCTTCCGTACCCTCACCTGTGCCCTAAGCCTTGCCGTTCCCTAACCCTAACCCTAGCCCGGAACGCAAATCCACCACCAGCCCTACACTTTATCCTACGCCGTTGCCTACTCCTGGCCAGTACGCTGGCACTGACCCGTGCATCAGCACGTAGCCCGACCCTCCCACGTTTCCGTACCCTCACCTGTGCCCTAAGCCTTGCCGTTCCCTAACCCTAACCCTAGCCTGGAACGGAAAACAACCACCAGACCTACACCTTACCTTACGCCGTTGCCTACACCTGGCCCGTACGCTGGCACTGACCCGTGCGTCAGCACGTAGCCTGACCCTCCCACGTTTCCCTACCCTCACCTGTGCCCTAAGCCTTGCCGTTCCCTAACCCTAACCCTAGCCCCGAACGCAAATCCACCACCAGCCCTACACTTTATCCTACGCCGTTGCCTACTCCTGGCCCGTACGCTGGCACTGACCCGAGCGTCAGCACGTAGCCCGACCCTCCCACGTTTCCGTACCCTCACCTGTGCCCTAAGCCTTGCCGTTCCCTAACCCTAACACTAGCCTGGAACGCAAATCCACCACTAGCCCTACACTTTATCCTACGCCGTTGCCTACTCCTGGCCCGTACGCTGGCACTGACCCGTGCGTCAGCACATAGCCCGACCCTCCCACGTTTCCGTACCCTCACCTGTGCCCTAAGCCTTGCCGTTCCCTAACCCTAACCCTAGCCTGGAACGGAAACCAACCACCAGCCCTACACCTTACCTTACGCCGTTGCCTACTCCTGGCACGTATGCTGGCACTGACCCGTGCGTCAGCACGTAGACTGAACCTCCCACGTTTCCGTACCCTCACCTGTGCCCTAAGCCTTGCCTTTCCCTAACGCTAACCCTAGCCCGGAATGAAAACCCACCACCAGCCCTACACCTTACCCTACGCCGTTGCCTAGTCCTGGCCTGTACTCTGGCACTGACCCGTGCATCAGCACATAGCCTTACCCTCCCGCGTTTCCGTACCCTGATCTGTGCCCTAAGCCTTGCCGTTCCCTAACCCTAACCCTAGCCCAGAACGCAAATCCACCACCAGCCGTACACTTTATCCTACGCCGTTGCCTACTCCTGGCCCGTACGCTGGCACTGACCCGTGCGTCTGCACGTAGCCCGACCCTCCCACGTTTCCATACCCTCACCTGTGCCCTAAGCCTTGCCGATCCCTAACCCTAACCCTATCCCGGAACGGAAATCAACCACAAGCCCTACACCTTACCTTACGCCGTTGCCCACTCCTGGCCCGAAAGCTGGCACGGACCCGTGAATCAGCACGTAGCCCGACCCTCCCACGTTTCCGTACCCTCCCCTGTGCCCTAAGCCTTGCCGTTCCATAACCCTAACCCTAGCCTGGAACGGAAACCAACCACCAGCCCTACACCTTACCCTACGCCGTTGCCTACTCCTGGCCTGTACTCTGGCACTGACCCGTTCATCAGCACGTAGCCTTACCCTCCCGCGTTTCCGTACCCTGACCTGTGCCCTAAGCCTTGCCGTTCCCTAACCCTAACCCTAGCCCGGAATAGAAACCCACCACCAGCCCTACACCTTACCTTAAGCCGTACCCTACTGCTGACCCGTACGCTGGCACTGACCCGTGCGTCAGCACGTAGCCTGACCCTCCCACGTTTCCGTGCCCTCAGCTGTGCCCTAAGCCTTGCCGTTCCCTAACCCTAACCTTAGCCCGGAATGGAAACCCACCACCAGCCCTACACCTTACCTTACGCCGTACCCTATTCCTGGCCCGTACGCTGGCACTGAACCGTGCGTCAGCACGTAGCCTGACCCTCCCACGTTTCCGTAACCTCACTTGTGCCCTAAGCCTTGCCGTTCCCTAACCCTAACCCTAGCCCGGAATAGAAACCCACCACCAGCCCTACACATTACCTTACGCCGTACCCTACTCCTGACCCGTACGCTGGCACTGACCCGTTCGTCTGCACGTAGCCTGACCCTCCCACGCTTCCGTACCCTCACCTGTGCCCTAAGCCTTGCCGTTCCCTAACCCTAACCCTAGCCCGGAACGCAAATCCACCACCAGCCCTACACTTTATCCTACGCCGTTGCCTACTCCTGGCCAGTACGCTGGCACTGACCCGTGCATCAGCACGTAGCCCGACCCTCCCACGTTTCCGTACCCTCACCTGTGCACTAAGCCTTGCCGTTCCCTAACCCTAACCCTAGCCTGGAAAGGAAAACAACCACCAGACCTACACCTTACCTTACGCCGTTGCCTACACCTGGCCCGTACGCTGGCACTGACCCGTGCGTCAGCACGTAGCCTGACCCTCCCACGTTTCCGTACCCTCACCTGTGCCCTAAGCCTTGCCGTTCCCTAACCCTAACCCTAGCCCGGAATAGAAACCCACCACCAGCCCTACACCTTACCTTATGCCATAACCTACTCCTGGCCAGTACGCTGGCACTGACCCGTGCATCAGCACGTAGCCCGACCCTCCCACGTTTCCGTACCCTCACCTGTGCCCTAAGCCTTGCCGTTCCCTAACCCTAACCCTAGCCCCGAACGCAAATCCACCAACAGCCCTACACTTTATCCTACGCCGTTTCCTACTCCTGCCCCGTACGCTGGCACTGACCCGTGCGTCAGCACGTAGCCCGACCCTCCTACGTTTCTGTACCCTCAACTGTGCCCTAAGCCTTGCCATTCCCTAACCCTAACCCTAGCCCGGAATAGAAACCCACCACCAGCCCTACACCTTACTTTAAGCCGTTGCCTACTCCTGGCCCGTACGCTGGCACTGACCCGTGCGTCAGCACGTAGCCCGACCCTCCCACGTTTCTGTACCCTCACATGTGCCCTAAGCCTTGCCGTTCCCTAACCCTAACCCTAGCCCGGAATAGAAACCCACCACCACCCCTACACCTTACCTTAAGCCGTTGCCTACTCCTGGCCCGTACGCTGGCACTGACCCGTGCGTCAGCACGTAGCCTGACCCTCCCACGTTTCCATACCCTCACCAGTGCCCTAAGCGTTGCCGTTCCCTAACCCTAACCCTAGCCCGGAATGGAAACCCACCACCAGCCCTACACTTTATCCTACGCCGTTGCCTACTCCTGACCCGTATGCTGGCACTGACCCGTGGGTCAGCATGTAGCCCGACCCTCCCACGTTTCTGTACCCTCCCCTGTGCCCTAAGCCTTGCCGTTCCCTAACCCTAACCCTAGCCCGGAATAGAAACCCACCACCAGCCCTACACCTTACCTTAAGCCGTTGCCTACTCCTGGCCCGTACGCTGGCACTGACCCGTGCGTCAGCAGGTAGCCTGACCCTCCCACGTTTCCGTACCCTCACCTGTGCCCTAAGCCTTGCCGTTCCCTAACCCTAACCCTAGCCGGGAATAGAAAGCCACCACCAACCCTACACATTACCTTACGCCGTACCCTACTCCTGACCCGTATGCTGGCACTGACACGTGCGTCAGCACGTAGCCTGACCCTCCCACGTTTCCGTACCCTCACCTGTGCCCTAAGCCTTGCCGTTCCCTAACCCTAACCCTAGCCCGCAATAGAAACCCACCACCAGCCCTACACTTTTCCTTACGCCGTACCCTACTCCTGACCTGTACGCTGGCACTGACCTGTGCGTCAGCACGTAGCCTGACCCTCCCACGTTTCCGTACCCTCACCTGTGCCCTAAGCCTTGTCATTCCCTAACCCTAACCCTAGCCCGGAACGCAAATCCACCACCAGCCATACACTTTATCCTACGCCGTTGCCTACTCCTGGCCCGTACGCTGGCACTGACACGTGCGTCAGCACGTAGCCCGACCCTCCCACGTTTCCGTACCCTCACCTGTGCCCTAAGCCTTGCCGTTCCCTAACCCTAACCCTAGCCTGGAACGGAAACCAACCACGAGCCCTACACCTTACCTTACGCCGTTGCTTACTCCTGGCCCGTACGCTGGCACTGACACGTGCGTCAGCACGTAGCCCGACCCTCCCACGTTTCCGTTACCTCACCTGTGCCCTAAGCCTTGCCGTTCCCTAACCCTAACCCTAGCCCCGAATGCAAATCCACCACCAGCCCTACACTTTATCCTACGCCGTTGCCTACTCCTGGCCCGTAGGCTGGCACTGACCCGTGCGTCAGCACGTAGCCCGACCCTCCCACGTTTCTGTACCCTCACCTGTGCCCTAAGCCTTGCCGTTCCCTAACCCTAACCCTAGCCCGGATTAGAAACCCACCACCAGCCCTACACCTTACCTTAAGCCGTTGCCTACTCCTGGCCCGTACGCTGGCACTGACCCGTGCGTCAGCACGTAGCCCGAACCTCCCACGTTTCTGTACCCTCACCTGTGCCCTAAGCCTTGCCGTTCCCTAACCCTAACCCTAGCCCGGAATAGAAACCCACCACCAGCCCTACACCTTACCTTAAGCCGTTGCCTACTCCTGGCCCGTACGCTGGCACTGACCCGTGCGTCAGCACGTAGCCTGACCCTCCCACGTTTCCGTACCCTCACCTGTGCCCTAAGCGTTGCCGTTCCCTAACCCTAACCCTAGCCCGGAATGGAAACCCACCACCAGCCCTACACTTTATCCTACGCCGTTGCCTACTCCTGGCCCGTATGCTGGCACTAACCCGTGCCTCAGCACGGGTCTCGACCCTCCCACGTTTCCGTACCCTCTCCTTTGCCCTAAGCCTTGCCGTTCCCTAACCCTAACCCTAGCCTGGAACGGAAATCAACCACAAGCCCTACACCTTACCTTACACCGTACCCTACTCCTGGCCCGTACATTGGCACTAACCAGTGCGTCAGCACGTAGCCTGACCCTCCCACGTTTCCGTACCCTCAGCTGTGCCCTAAGCCTTGCCGTTCCCTAACCCTAACCCTAGCCCGGAATGGAAACCCACCACCAGCCCTACACCTTACCTTACGCCGTACCCTATTCCTGGCCCGTACGCTGGCACTGAACCGTGCGTCAGCACGTAGCCTGACCCTCCCACGTTTCCGTACCCTCACTTGTGCCCTAAGCCTTGCCGTTCCGTAACCCTAACCCTAGCCCGGAATAGAAACCCACCACCAGCCCTACACTTTATCCTACGCCGTTGCCTACTCCTGGCCTGTACTCTGGCACTGCCCCGTGCATCAGCACGTAGCCTTACACTCTGGCGTTTCCGTACCCTCTCCTGTGCCGTAAGCCTTGCCGTTCCCTAACCCTAACCCTAGCCCAGAACGCAAATACACCACCAGCCTACACTTTATCCTACGCCGTTGCCTACTCCTGGCCCGTACGCTGGCACTGACCCGTGCGTCAGCACGTAGCACGAGACTCCCACGTTTCCGTACCTTCACCTGTGCCCTAAGCCTTGCCGTTCCCTAACCCTAACCCTAGCCCGGAACGGAAACCCACCACCAGCCCTACACCTTACCTTACGCCATAACCTACTCCTGACCCGAACGCTGGCACTGACCCGTGCGTCAGCACGAAGCCTGACCCTCCCACGATTCCGTACCCTCACCTGTGCCCTATGCCTTGCCGTTCCCTAACCCTAACCCTAGCCCGGAATAGAAACCCACCACCAGCCCTACACCTTACCTTACGCCGTACCCTACTCCTGACCTGTACGCTGGCACTGACCTGTGCGTCAGCACGTAGCCTGACCCTCCCACGTTTCCGTACCCTCACCTGTGCCCTAAGCCTTGCCGTTCCCTAACCCTAACCCTAGCCCGGAATGGAAACCCACCACCAGCCCTACACTTTATCCTACGTCGTTGCCTACTCCTGACACGTATGCTGGCACTGACCCGTGCGTCAGCACGTAGCCCGACCCTCCCACGTTTCTGTACCCTCACCTGTGCCCTAAGCCTTGCCGTTCCCTAACCCTAACCCTAGCCCGGAATAGAAACCCACCACCAGCCCTACACCCTACCTTAAGCCGTTGCCTACTCCTGGCCCGTACGCTGGCACTGACCCGTGCGTCAGCACGTAGCCTGACCCTCCCACGTTTCCGTACCCTCACCTGTGCCCTAAGCCTTGCCGTTCCCTAACCCTAACCCTAGCCCGGAATAGAAACCCACCACCAGCCCTACACCTTACCTTACGCCGTACCCTACTCCTGACCCGTACGCTGGCACTGACATGTGCGTCAGCACGTAGCCTGACCCTCACACGTTTCCGTACCCTCACCTGTGCCCTAAGCCTTGCCGTTCCCTAACCCTAACCCTAGCCCGGAATAGAAACCCACCACCAGCCCTACACTTTTCCTTACGCCGTACCCTACTCCTGACCTGTACGCTGGCACTGAGCTGTGCGTCAGCACGTAGCCTGACGCTGCCACGTTTCCGTACCCTCACCTTGCCCTAAGCCTTGCCGTTCCCAAACCCTAACCCTAGCCCGGAACGCAAATCCACCACCAGCCATACACTTTATCCTACGACGTTGCCTACTCCTGGCCCGTACGCTGGCACTGACACGTGCGTCAGCACGTAGCCCGACCCTCCCACGTTTCCGTACCCTCACCTGTGCCCTAAGCCTTGCCGTTCCCTAACCCTAACCCTAGCCCGGAATGGAAACCCACCACCAGCCCTACACTTTATCCTACGCCGTTGCCTACTCCTGGCCCGTATGCTGGCACTAACCCGTGCGTCAGCACGGGTCCCGACCCTCCCACGTTTCCGTACCCTCTCCTTTGCCCTAAGCCTTGCCGTTCCCTAACCCTAACCCTAGCCTGGAACGGAAATCAACCACAAGCCCTACACCTTACCTTACACCGTACCCTACTCCTGGCCCGTACATTGGCACTAACCAGTGCGTCAGCACGTAGCCTGACCCTCCCACGTTTCCGTACCCTCAGCTGTGCCCTAAGCCTTGCCGTTCCCTAACCCTAACCCTAGCCCGGAATGGAAACCCACCACCAGCCCTACACCTTACCTTACGCCGTACCCTATTCCTGGCCCGTACGCTGGCACTGAACCGTGCGTCAGCACGTAGCCTGACCCTCCCACGTTTCCGTACCCTCACTTGTGCCCTAAGCCTTGCCGTTCCGTAACCCTAACCCTAGCCCGGAATAGAAACCCACCACCAGCCCTACACTTTATCCTACGCCGTTGCCTACTCCTGGCCTGTACTCTGGCACTGCCCCGTGCATCAGCACGTAGCCTTACACTCTGGCGTTTCCGTACCCTCTCCTGTGCCGTAAGCCTTGCCGTTCCCTAACCCTAACCCTAGCCCAGAACGCAAATACACCACCAGCCTACACTTTATCCTACGCCGTTGCCTACTCCTGGCCCGTACGCTGGCACTGACCCGTGCGTCAGCACGTAGCACGAGACTCCCACGTTTCCGTACCTTCACCTGTGCCCTAAGCCTTGCCGTTCCCTAACCCTAACCCTAGCCCGGAACGGAAACCCACCACCAGCCCTACACCTTACCTTACGCCATAACCTACTCCTGACCCGAACGCTGGCACTGACCCGTGCGTCAGCACGAAGCCTGACCCTCCCACGATTCCGTACCCTCACCTGTGCCCTATGCCTTGCCGTTCCCTAACCCTAACCCTAGCCCGGAATAGAAACCCACCACCAGCCCTACACC
This sequence comes from Mesoplodon bidens, assembly GCF_964165515.1. Lineage (NCBI taxonomy): Eukaryota > Metazoa > Chordata > Mammalia > Artiodactyla > Ziphiidae > Mesoplodon > Mesoplodon bidens. The sequence goes on along the minus strand of NW_027671606.1, from coordinate 181,813 downwards.
TTACCTTACGCCGTACCCTACTCCTGACCTGTACGCTGGCACTGACCTGTGCGTCAGCACGTAGCCTGACCCTCCCACGTTTCCATACCCTCACCTGTGCCCTAAGCCTTGCCGTTCCCTAACCCTAACCCTAGCCCGGAATGGAAACCCACCACCAGCCCTACACTTTATCCTACGTCGTTGCCTACTCCTGACACGTATGCTGGCACTGACCCGTGCGTCAGCACGTAGCCCGACCCTCCCACGTTTCTGTACCCTCACCTGTGCCCTAAGCCTTGCCGTTCCCTAACCCTAACCCTAGCCCGGAATAGAAACCCACCACCAGCCCTACACCCTACCTTAAGCCGTTGCCTACTCCTGGCCCGTACTCTGGCACTGACCCGTGCGTCAGCACGTAGCCTGACCCTCCCACGTTTCCGTACCCTCACCTGTGCCCTAAGCCTTGCCGTTCCCTAACCCTAACCCTAGCCCGGAATAGAAACCCACCACCAGCCCTACACCTTACCTTACGCCGTACCCTACTCCTGACCCGTACGCTGGCACTGACATGTGCGTCAGCACGTAGCCTGACCCTCACACGTTTCCGTACCCTCACCTGTGCCCTAAGCCTTGCCGTTCCCTAACCCTAACCCTAGCCCGGAATAGAAACCCACCACCAGCCCTACACTTTTCCTTACGCCGTACCCTACTCCTGACCTGTACGCTGGCGCTGAGCTGTGCGTCAGCACGTAGCCTGACGCTGCCACGTTTCCGTACCCTCACCTTGCCCTAAGCCTTGCCGTTCCCTAACCCTAACCCTAGCCCGGAACGCAAATCCACCACCAGCCATACACTTTATCCTACGACGTTGCCTACTCCTGGCCCGTACGCTGGCACTGACACGTGCGTCAGCACGTAGCCCGACCCTCCCACGTTTCCGTACCCTCACCTGTGCCCTAAGCCTTGCCGTTCCCTAACCCTAACCCTAGCCTGGAACGGAAACCAACCACCAGCCCTACAGCTTACCTTACGCCGTTGCATACTCCTGGCCCGTACGCTGGCACTGACCCGTGCGTCAGCACGTAGCCCGACCCTCCCACGTTTCTGTACCCTCACCTGTGCCCTAAGCCTTGCCGTTCCCTAACCCTAACCCTAGCCCGGAATAGAAACCCACCACCAGCCCTACACCTTACCTTACGCCATACCCTACTCCTGACCCGTACGCTGGCACTGACCCGTGCGTCAGCACGTAGCCTGACCCTCCCACGTTTCCGTGCCCTCACCTGTGCCCTAAGCCTTGCGGTTCCCTAACCCTAACCCAAGCCCGGAATAGAAACCCACCACCAGCCCTACACGTTACCTTACGCCGTACCATATTCCTGACCTGTACGCTGGCACTGACCTGTGCGTCAGCACGTAGCCTGACCCTCCCACGTTTCAGTACCCTCACCTGTGCCCTAAGCCTTGCCGTTCCCTAACCCTAACCCTAGCCCCGAACGCAAATCCACCACCAGCCCTACACTTTATCCTACGCCGTTGCCTACTCCTGGCCCGTACGCTGGCACTGACCCGTGCGTCAGCACGTAGCCCGACCCTCCCACGTTTCTGTACCCTCACCTGTGCCCTAAGCCTTGCCGTTCCCTAACCCTAACCCTAGCCCGGAATAGAAACCCACCACCAGCCCTACACCTTACCTTACGCCGTACCCTACTCCTGACCCGTACGCTGGCACTGACCCGTGCGTCAGCACGTAGCCTGACCCTCCCACGTTTCCGTGCCCTCAGCTGTGCCCTAAGCCTTGCCGTTCCCTAACCCTAACCCTAGCCCGGAATGGAAACCCACCCACCCAAGCCCTACACCTTACCTTACGCCGTACCCTATTCCTGGCCAGTACGCTGGCACTGAACCGTGCGTCAGCACGTAGCCTGACCCTCCCACGTTTCCGTACCCTCACTTGTGCCCTAAGCCTTGCCGTTCCCTAACCCTAACCCTAGCCCGGAATAGAAACCCACCACCAGCCCTACACCTTACCTTACGCCGTACCCTACTCCTGACCCGTACGCTGGCACTGACCCGTTTGTCTGCACGTAGCCTGACCCTCCCACGCTTCCGTACCCTCACCTGTGCCCTAAGCCTTGCCGTTCCCTAACCCTAACCCTAGCCCGGAACGCAAATCCACCACCTGCCCTACACTTTATCCTACGCCGTTGCCTACTCCTGGCCAGTACGCTGGCACTGACCCGTGCATCAGCACGTAGCCCGACCCTCCCACGTTTCCGTACCCTCACCTGTGCCCTAAGCCTTGCCGTTCCCTAACCCTAACCCTAGCCCGGAATGGAAACCCACCACCAGCCCTACACCTTACCCTACGCCGTTGCCTACTCCTGGCCTGTACTCTGGCACTGCCCCGTGCATCAGCACGTAGCCTTACACTCTGGCGTTTCCGTACCCTCTCCTGTGCCCTAAGCCTTGCCGTTCCCTAACCCTAACCCTAGCCCAGAACGCAAATCCACCACCAGCCTACACTTTATCCTACGCCGTTGCCTACTCCTGGCCCGTACGCTGGCACTGACCCGTGAGTCAGCACGTAGCACGAGCCTCCCACGTTTCCGTACCTTCACCTGTGCCCTAAGCCTTGCCGTTCCCTAACCCTAACCCTAGCCCGGAACGGAAACCCACCACCAGCCTGACACCTTACATTCCGCCGTACCCTATTCCTGGCCCGTACGCTGGCACTGACCCGTGCGTCAGCACGTAGCCCGACCCTCCCACGTTTCCGTACCCTCACCTGTGCCCTAAGCCTTGCCGTTCCCTAACCCTAACCCTAGCCCGGAATAGAAACCCACCACCAGCCCTACACCTTACCTTACGCCATAACCTACTCCTGACCCGTACGCTGGCACTGACCCGTGTGTCAGCACGTAGACTGAACCTCCCACGTTTCCGTACCCTCACCTGTGCCCTATGCCTTGCCGTTCCCTAACCCTAACCCTAGCCCGGAATAGAAACCCACCACCAGCCCTACACCTTACCTTACGCCGTACCCTACTCCTGACCTGTACGCTGGCACTGACCTGTGCGTCAGCACGTAGCCTGACCCTCCCACGTTTCCGTACCCTCACCTGTGCCCTAAGCCTTGCCGTTCCCTAACCCTAACCCTAGCCCCGAACGCAAATCCACCACCAGCCCTACACTTTATCCTACGCCGTTGCCTACTCCTGGCCCGTACGCTGGCACTGACCCGTTCGTCAGCACGTAGCCCGACCCTCCCACGTTTCTGTACCCTCACCTGTGCCCTAAGCCTTGCCGTTCCCTAACCCTAACCCTAGCCCGGAATAGAAACCCACCACCAGCCCTACACCTTACCTTAAGCCGTTGCCTACTCCTGGCCCGTACGCTGGCACTGACCCGTGCGTCAGCACGTAGCCCGACCCTCCCACGTTTCTGTACCCTCACCTGTGCCCTAAGCCTTGCCGTTCCCTAACCCTAACCCTAGCCCGGAATAGAAACCCACCACCAGCCCTACACCTTACCTTAAGCCGTTGCCTACTCCTGGCCCGTACGCTGGCACTGACCCGTGCGTCAGCACGTAGCCTGACCCTCCCACGTTTCCGTACCCTCAACTGTGCCCTAAGCCTTGCCGTTCCCTAACCCTAACCCTAGACCGGAATAGAAACCCACCACCAGCCCTACACTTTTCCTTACGCCGTACCCTACTCCTGACCTGTACGCTGGCACTGACCTGTGCGTCAGCACGTAGCCTGACCCTCCCACGTTTCCGTACCCTCACCTGTGCCCTAAGCCTTGTCATTCCCTAACCCTAACCCTAGCCCAGAACGCAAATCCACCACCAGCCATACACTTTATCCTACGCCGTTGCCTACTCCTGGCCCGTACGCTGGCGCTGACACATGCGTCAGCACGTAGCCCGACCCTCCCACGTTTCCGTACCCTCACCTGTGCCCTAAGCCTTGCCGTTCCCTAACCCTAACCCTAGCCCCGAACGCAAATCCACCAACAGCCCTACACTTTATCCTACGCCGTTTCCTACTCCTGGCCCGTACGCTGGCACTGACCCGTGCGTCAGCACGTAGCCCGACCCTCCTACGTTTCTGTACCCTCAACTGTGCCCTAAGCCTTGCCATTCCCTAACCCTAACCCTAGCCCGGAATAGAAACCCACCACCAGCCCTACACCTTACTTTAAGCCGTTGCCTACTCCTGGCCCGTACGCTGGCACTGACCCGTGCGTCAGCACGTAGCCCGACCCTCCCACGTTTCTGTACCCTCACCTGTGCCCTAAGCCTTGCCGTTCCCTAACCCTAACCCTAGCCCGGATTAGAAACCCACCACCAGCCCTACACCTTACCTTAAGCCGTTGCCTACTCCTGGCCCGTACGCTGGCACTGACCCGTGCGTCAGCACGTAGCCCGAACCTCCCACGTTTCTGTACCCTCACCTGTGCCCTAAGCCTTGCCGTTCCCTAACCCTAACCCTAGCCCGGAATAGAAACCCACCACCAGCCCTACACCTTACCTTAAGCCGTTGCCTACTCCTGGCCCGTACGCTGGCACTGACCCGTGCGTCAGCACGTAGCCTGACCCTCCCACGTTTCCGTACCCTCACCTGTGCCCTAAGCGTTGCCGTTCCCTAACCCTAACCCTAGCCCGGAATGGAAACCCACCACCAGCCCTACACTTTATCCTACGCCGTTGCCTACTCCTGGCCCGTATGCTGGCACTAACCCGTGCGTCAGCACGGGTCTCGACCCTCCCACGTTTCCGTACCCTCTCCTTTGCCCTAAGCCTTGCCGTTCCCTAACCCTAACCCTAGCCTGGAACGGAAATCAACCACAAGCCCTACACCTTACCTTACACCGTACCCTACTCCTGGCCCGTACATTGGCACTAACCAGTGCGTCAGCACGTAGCCTGACCCTCCCACGTTTCCGTACCCTCAGCTGTGCCCTAAGCCTTGCCGTTCCCTAACCCTAACCCTAGCCCGGAATGGAAACCCACCACCAGCCCTACACCTTACCTTACGCCGTACCCTATTCCTGGCCCGTACGCTGGCACTGAACCGTGCGTCAGCACGTAGCCTGACCCTCCCACGTTTCCGTACCCTCACTTGTGCCCTAAGCCTTGCCGTTCCGTAACCCTAACCCTAGCCCGGAATAGAAACCCACCACCAGCCCTACACTTTATCCTACGCCGTTGCCTACTCCTGGCCTGTACTCTGGCACTGCCCCGTGCATCAGCACGTAGCCTTACACTCTGGCGTTTCCGTACCCTCTCCTGTGCCGTAAGCCTTGCCGTTCCCTAACCCTAACCCTAGCCCAGAACGCAAATACACCACCAGCCTACACTTTATCCTACGCCGTTGCCTACTCCTGGCCCGTACGCTGGCACTGACCCGTGCGTCAGCACGTAGCACGAGACTCCCACGTTTCCGTACCTTCACCTGTGCCCTAAGCCTTGCCGTTCCCTAACCCTAACCCTAGCCCGGAACGGAAACCCACCACCAGCCCTACACCTTACCTTACGCCATAACCTACTCCTGACCCGAACGCTGGCACTGACCCGTGCGTCAGCACGAAGCCTGACCCTCCCACGATTCCGTACCCTCACCTGTGCCCTATGCCTTGCCGTTCCCTAACCCTAACCCTAGCCCGGAATAGAAACCCACCACCAGCCCTACACCTTACCTTACGCCGTACCCTACTCCTGACCTGTACGCTGGCACTGACCTGTGCGTCAGCACGTAGCCTGACCCTCCCACGTTTCCGTACCCTCACCTGTGCCCTAAGCCTTGCCGTTCCCTAACCCTAACCCTAGCCCGGAATGGAAACCCACCACCAGCCCTACACTTTATCCTACGTCGTTGCCTACTCCTGACACGTATGCTGGCACTGACCCGTGCGTCAGCACGTAGCCCGACCCTCCCACGTTTCTGTACCCTCACCTGTGCCCTAAGCCTTGCCGTTCCCTAACCCTAACCCTAGCCCGGAATAGAAACCCACCACCAGCCCTACACCCTACCTTAAGCCGTTGCCTACTCCTGGCCCGTACGCTGGCACTGACCCGTGCGTCAGCACGTAGCCTGACCCTCCCACGTTTCCGTACCCTCACCTGTGCCCTAAGCCTTGCCGTTCCCTAACCCTAACCCTAGCCCGGAATAGAAACCCACCACCAGCCCTACACCTTACCTTACGCCGTACCCTACTCCTGACCCGTACGCTGGCACTGACATGTGCGTCAGCACGTAGCCTGACCCTCACACGTTTCCGTACCCTCACCTGTGCCCTAAGCCTTGCCGTTCCCTAACCCTAACCCTAGCCCGGAATAGAAACCCACCACCAGCCCTACACTTTTCCTTACGCCGTACCCTACTCCTGACCTGTACGCTGGCACTGAGCTGTGCGTCAGCACGTAGCCTGACGCTGCCACGTTTCCGTACCCTCACCTTGCCCTAAGCCTTGCCGTTCCCAAACCCTAACCCTAGCCCGGAACGCAAATCCACCACCAGCCATACACTTTATCCTACGACGTTGCCTACTCCTGGCCCGTACGCTGGCACTGACACGTGCGTCAGCACGTAGCCCGACCCTCCCACGTTTCCGTACCCTCACCTGTGCCCTAAGCCTTGCCGTTCCCTAACCCTAACCCTAGCCCGGAATGGAAACCCACCACCAGCCCTACACTTTATCCTACGCCGTTGCCTACTCCTGGCCCGTATGCTGGCACTAACCCGTGCGTCAGCACGGGTCCCGACCCTCCCACGTTTCCGTACCCTCTCCTTTGCCCTAAGCCTTGCCGTTCCCTAACCCTAACCCTAGCCTGGAACGGAAATCAACCACAAGCCCTACACCTTACCTTACACCGTACCCTACTCCTGGCCCGTACATTGGCACTAACCAGTGCGTCAGCACGTAGCCTGACCCTCCCACGTTTCCGTACCCTCAGCTGTGCCCTAAGCCTTGCCGTTCCCTAACCCTAACCCTAGCCCGGAATGGAAACCCACCACCAGCCCTACACCTTACCTTACGCCGTACCCTATTCCTGGCCCGTACGCTGGCACTGAACCGTGCGTCAGCACGTAGCCTGACCCTCCCACGTTTCCGTACCCTCACTTGTGCCCTAAGCCTTGCCGTTCCGTAACCCTAACCCTAGCCCGGAATAGAAACCCACCACCAGCCCTACACTTTATCCTACGCCGTTGCCTACTCCTGGCCTGTACTCTGGCACTGCCCCGTGCATCAGCACGTAGCCTTACACTCTGGCGTTTCCGTACCCTCTCCTGTGCCGTAAGCCTTGCCGTTCCCTAACCCTAACCCTAGCCCAGAACGCAAATACACCACCAGCCTACACTTTATCCTACGCCGTTGCCTACTCCTGGCCCGTACGCTGGCACTGACCCGTGCGTCAGCACGTAGCACGAGACTCCCACGTTTCCGTACCTTCACCTGTGCCCTAAGCCTTGCCGTTCCCTAACCCTAACCCTAGCCCGGAACGGAAACCCACCACCAGCCCTACACCTTACCTTACGCCATAACCTACTCCTGACCCGAACGCTGGCACTGACCCGTGCGTCAGCACGAAGCCTGACCCTCCCACGATTCCGTACCCTCACCTGTGCCCTATGCCTTGCCGTTCCCTAACCCTAACCCTAGCCCGGAATAGAAACCCACCACCAGCCCTACACCTTACCTTACGCCGTACCCTACTCCTGACCTGTACGCTGGCACTGACCTGTGCGTCAGCACGTAGCCTGACCCTCCCACGTTTCCATACCCTCACCTGTGCCCTAAGCCTTGCCGTTCCCTAACCCTAACCCTAGCCCGGAATGGAAACCCACCACCAGCCCTACACTTTATCCTACGTCGTTGCCTACTCCTGACACGTATGCTGGCACTGACCCGTGCGTCAGCACGTAGCCCGACCCTCCCACGTTTCTGTACCCTCACCTGTGCCCTAAGCCTTGCCGTTCCCTAACCCTAACCCTAGCCCGGAATAGAAACCCACCACCAGCCCTACACCCTACCTTAAGCCGTTGCCTACTCCTGGCCCGTACTCTGGCACTGACCCGTGCGTCAGCACGTAGCCTGACCCTCCCACGTTTCCGTACCCTCACCTGTGCCCTAAGCCTTGCCGTTCCCTAACCCTAACCCTAGCCCGGAATAGAAACCCACCACCAGCCCTACACCTTACCTTACGCCGTACCCTACTCCTGACCCGTACGCTGGCACTGACATGTGCGTCAGCACGTAGCCTGACCCTCACACGTTTCCGTACCCTCACCTGTGCCCTAAGCCTTGCCGTTCCCTAACCCTAACCCTAGCCCGGAATAGAAACCCACCACCAGCCCTACACTTTTCCTTACGCCGTACCCTACTCCTGACCTGTACGCTGGCGCTGAGCTGTGCATCAGCACGTAGCCTGACGCTGCCACGTTTCCGTACCCTCACCTTGCCCTAAGCCTTGCCGTTCCCTAACCCTAACCCTAGCCCGGAACGCAAATCCACCACCAGCCATACACTTTATCCTACGACGTTGCCTACTCCTGGCCCGTACGCTGGCACTGACACGTGCGTCAGCACGTAGCCCGACCCTCCCACGTTTCCGTACCCTCACCTGTGCCCTAAGCCTTGCCGTTCCCTAACCCTAACCCTAGCCTGGAACGGAAACCAACCACCAGCCCTACAGCTTACCTTACGCCGTTGCATACTCCTGGCCCGTACGCTGGCACTGACCCGTGCGTCAGCACGTAGCCCGACCCTCCCACGTTTCTGTACCCTCACCTGTGCCCTAAGCCTTGCCGTTCCCTAACCCTAACCCTAGCCCGGAATAGAAACCCACCACCAGCCCTACACCTTACCTTACGCCATACCCTACTCCTGACCCGTACGCTGGCACTGACCCGTGCGTCAGCACGTAGCCTGACCCTCCCACGTTTCCGTGCCCTCACCTGTGCCCTAAGCCTTGCGGTTCCCTAACCCTAACCCAAGCCCGGAATAGAAACCCACCACCAGCCCTACACGTTACCTTACGCCGTACCATATTCCTGACCTGTACGCTGGCACTGACCTGTGCGTCAGCACGTAGCCTGACCCTCCCACGTTTCAGTACCCTCACCTGTGCCCTAAGCCTTGCCGTTCCCTAACCCTAACCCTAGCCCCGAACGCAAATCCACCACCAGCCCTACACTTTATCCTACGCCGTTGCCTACTCCTGGCCCGTACGCTGGCACTGACCCGTGCGTCAGCACGTAGCCCGACCCTCCCACGTTTCTGTACCCTCACCTGTGCCCTAAGCCTTGCCGTTCCCTAACCCTAACCCTAGCCCGGAATAGAAACCCACCACCAGCCCTACACCTTACCTTACGCCGTACCCTACTCCTGACCCGTACGCTGGCACTGACCCGTGCGTCAGCACGTAGCCTGACCCTCCCACGTTTCCGTGCCCTCAGCTGTGCCCTAAGCCTTGCCGTTCCCTAACCCTAACCCTAGCCCGGAATGGAAACCCACCACCAGCCCTAAACCTTACCTTACGCCGTACCCTATTCCTGGCCAGTACGCTGGCACTGAACCGTGCGTCAGCACGTAGCCTGACCCTCCCACGTTTCCGTACCCTCACTTGTGCCCTAAGCCTTGCCGTTCCCTAACCCTAACCCTAGCCCGGAATAGAAACCCACCACCAGCCCTACACCTTACCTTACGCCGTACCCTACTCCTGACCCGTACGCTGGCACTGACCCGTTTGTCTGCACGTAGCCTGACCCTCCCACGCTTCCGTACCCTCACCTGTGCCCTAAGCCTTGCCGTTCCCTAACCCTAACCCTAGCCCGGAACGCAAATCCACCACCTGCCCTACACTTTATCCTACGCCGTTGCCTACTCCTGGCCAGTACGCTGGCACTGACCCGTGCATCAGCACGTAGCCCGACCCTCCCACGTTTCCGTACCCTCACCTGTGCCCTAAGCCTTGCCGTTCCCTAACCCTAACCCTAGCCCGGAATGGAAACCCACCACCAGCCCTACACCTTACCCTACGCCGTTGCCTACTCCTGGCCTGTACTCTGGCACTGCCCCGTGCATCAGCACGTAGCCTTACACTCTGGCGTTTCCGTACCCTCTCCTGTGCCCTAAGCCTTGCCGTTCCCTAACCCTAACCCTAGCCCAGAACGCAAATCCACCACCAGCCTACACTTTATCCTACGCCGTTGCCTACTCCTGGCCCGTACGCTGGCACTGACCCGTGCGTCAGCACGTAGCACGAGCCTCCCACGTTTCCGTACCTTCACCTGTGCCCTAAGCCTTGCCGTTCCCTAACCCTAACCCTAGCCCGGAACGGAAACCCACCACCAGCCTGACACCTTACATTCCGCCGTACCCTATTCCTGGCCCGTACGCTGGCACTGACCCGTGCGTCAGCACGTAGCCCGACCCTCCCACGTTTCCGTACCCTCACCTGTGCCCTAAGCCTTGCCGTTCCCTAACCCTAACCCTAGCCCGGAATAGAAACCCACCACCAGCCCTACACCTTACCTTACGCCATAACCTACTCCTGACCCGTACGCTGGCACTGACCCGTGTGTCAGCACGTAGACTGAACCTCCCACGTTTCCGTACCCTCACCTGTGCCCTATGCCTTGCCGTTCCCTAACCCTAACCCTAGCCCGGAATAGAAACCCACCACCAGCCCTACACCTTACCTTACGCCGTACCCTACTCCTGACCTGTACGCTGGCACTGACCTGTGCGTCAGCACGTAGCCTGACCCTCCCACGTTTCCGTACCCTCACCTGTGCCCTAAGCCTTGCCGTTCCCTAACCCTAACCCTAGCCCCGAACGCAAATCCACCACCAGCCCTACACTTTATCCTACGCCGTTGCCTACTCCTGGCCCGTACGCTGGCACTGACCCGTTCGTCAGCACGTAGCCCGACCCTCCCACGTTTCTGTACCCTCACCTGTGCCCTAAGCCTTGCCGTTCCCTAACCCTAACCCTAGCCCGGAATAGAAACCCACCACCAGCCCTACACCTTACCTTAAGCCGTTGCCTACTCCTGGCCCGTACGCTGGCACTGACCCGTGCGTCAGCACGTAGCCCGACCCTCCCACGTTTCTGTACCCTCACCTGTGCCCTAAGCCTTGCCGTTCCCTAACCCTAACCCTAGCCCGGAATAGAAACCCACCACCAGCCCTACACCTTACCTTAAGCCGTTGCCTACTCCTGGCCCGTACGCTGGCACTGACCCGTGCGTCAGCACGTAGCCTGACCCTCCCACGTTTCCGTACCCTCAACTGTGCCCTAAGCCTTGCCGTTCCCTAACCCTAACCCTAGACCGGAATAGAAACCCACCACCAGCCCTACACTTTTCCTTACGCCGTACCCTACTCCTGACCTGTACGCTGGCACTGACCTGTGCGTCAGCACGTAGCCTGACCCTCCCACGTTTCCGTACCCTCACCTGTGCCCTAAGCCTTGTCATTCCCTAACCCTAACCCTAGCCCAGAACGCAAATCCACCACCAGCCATACACTTTATCCTACGCCGTTGCCTACTCCTGGCCCGTACGCTGGCGCTGACACATGCGTCAGCACGTAGCCCGACCCTCCCACGTTTCCGTACCCTCACCTGTGCCCTAAGCCTTGCCGTTCCCTAACCCTAACCCTAGCCCCGAACGCAAATCCACCAACAGCCCTACACTTTATCCTACGCCGTTTCCTACTCCTGGCCCGTACGCTGGCACTGACCCGTGCGTCAGCACGTAGCCCGACCCTCCTACGTTTCTGTACCCTCAACTGTGCCCTAAGCCTTGCCATTCCCTAACCCTAACCCTAGCCCGGAATAGAAACCCACCACCAGCCCTACACCTTACTTTAAGCCGTTGCCTACTCCTGGCCCGTACGCTGGCACTGACCCGTGCGTCAGCACGTAGCCCGACCCTCCCACGTTTCTGTACCCTCACATGTGCCCTAAGCCTTGCCGTTCCCTAACCCTAACCCTAGCCCGGAATAGAAACCCACCACCACCCCTACACCTTACCTTAAGCCGTTGCCTACTCCTGGCCCGTACGCTGGCACTGACCCGTGCGTCAGCACGTAGCCTGACCCTCCCACGTTTCCATACCCTCACCAGTGCCCTAAGCGTTGCCGTTCCCTAACCCTAACCCTAGCCCGGAATGGAAACCCACCACCAGCCCTACACTTTATCCTACGCCGTTGCCTACTCCTGACCCGTATGCTGGCACTGACCCGTGCGTCAGCATGTAGCCCGACCCTCCCTCGTTTCTGTACCCTCCCCTGTGCCCTAAGCCTTGCCGTTCCCTAACCCTAACCCTAGCCCGGAATAGAAACCCACCACCAGCCCTACACCTTACCTTAAGCCGTTGCCTACTCCTGGCCCGTACGCTGGCACTGACCCGTGCGTCAGCACGTAGCCTGACCCTCCCACTTTTCCGTACCCTCACCTGTGCCCTAAGCCTTGCCGTTCCCTAACCCTATCCCTAGCCGGGAATAGAAAGCCACCACCAACCCTACACATTACCTTACGCCGTACCCTACTCCTGACCCGTACGCTGGCACTGACACGTGCGTCAGCACGTAGCCTGACCCTCCCACGTTTCCGTACCCTCACCTGTGCCCTAAGCCTTGCCGTTCCCTAACCCTAACCCTAGCCCGGAATAGAAACCCACCACCAGCCCTACACTTTTCCTTACGCCGTACCCTACTCCTGACCTGTACGCTGGCACTGACCTGTGCGTCAGCACGTAGCCTGACCCTCCCACGTTTCCGTACCCTCACCTGTGCCCTAAGCCTTGTCATTCCCTAACCCTAACCCTAGCCCGGAACGCAAATCCACCACCAGCCATACACTTTATCCTACGCCGTTGCCTACTCCTGGCCCGTACGCTGGCACTGACACGTGCGTCAGCACGTAGCCCGACCCTCCCACGTTTCCGTACCCTCACCTGTGCCCTAAGCCTTGCCGTTCCCTAACCCTAACCCTAGCCTGGAACGGAAACCAACCACGAGCCCTACACCTTACCTTACGCCGTTGCTTACTCCTGGCCCGTACGCTGGCACTGACACGTGCGTCAGCACGTAGCCCGACCCTCCCACGTTTCCGTAACCTCACCTGTGCCCTAAGCCTTGCCGTTCCCTAACCCTAACCCTAGCCCCGAATGCAAATCCACCACCAGCCCTACACTTTATCCTACGCCGTTGCCTACTCCTGGCCCGTACGCTGGCACTGACCCGTGCGTCAGCACGTAGCCCGACCCTCCCACGTTTCTGTACCCTCACCTGTGCCCTAAGCCTTGCCGTTCCCTAACCCTAACCCTAGCCCGGAATGGAAACCCACCACCAGCCCTACACCTTACCTTACGCCGTACCCTATTCCTGGCCCGTACGCTGGCACTGATCCGTGCGTCAGCACGTAGCCTGACCCTCCCACGTTTCCGTACCCTCACTTGTGCCCTAAGCCTTGCCGTTCCGTAACCCTAACCCTAGCCCGGAATAGAAACCCACCACCAGCCCTACACTTTATCCTACGCCGTTGCCTATTCCTGGCCTGTACTCTGGCACTGCCCCGTGCATCAGCACGTAGCCTTACACTCTGGCGTTTCCGTACCCTCTCCTGTGCCGTAAGCCTTGCCGTTCCCTAACCCTAACCCTAGCCCAGAACGCAAATACACCACCAGCCTACACTTTATCCTACGCCGTTGCCTACTCCTGGCCCGTACGCTGGCACTGACCCGTGCGTCAGCACGTAGCACGAGACTCCCACGTTTCCGTACCTTCACCTGTGCCCTAAGCCTTGCCGTTCCCTAACCCTAACCCTAGCCCGGAACGGAAACCCACCACCAGCCCTACACCTTACCTTACGCCGTAACCTACTCCTGACCCGAACGCTGGCACTGACCCGTGCGTCAGCACGAAGCCTGACCCTCCCACGATTCCGTACCCTCACCTGTGCCCTATGCCTTGCCGTTCCCTAACCCTAACCCTAGCCCGGAATAGAAACCCACCACCAGCCCTACACCTTACCTTACGCCGTACCCTACTCCTGACCTGTACGCTGGCACTGACCTGTGCGTCAGCACGTAGCCTGACCCTCCCACGTTTCCGTACCCTCACCTGTGCCCTAAGCCTTGCCGTTCCCTAACCCTAACCCTAGCCCGGAATGGAAACCCACCACCAGCCCTACACTTTATGCTACGTCGTTGCCTACTCCTGACACGTATGCTGGCACTGACCCGTGCGTCAGCACGTAGCCCGACCCTCCCACGTTTCTGTACCCTCACCTGTGCCCTAAGCCTTGCCGTTCCCTAACCCTAACCCTACCCCGGAATAGAAACCCACCACCAGCCCTACACCCTACCTTAAGCCGTTGCCTACTCCTGGCCCGTACGCTGGCACTGACCCGTGCGTCAGCACGTAGCCTGACCCTCCCACGTTTCCGTACCCTCACCTGTGCCCTAAGCCTTGCCGTTCCCTAACCCTAACCCTAGCCCGGAATAGAAACCCACCACCAGCCCTACACCTTACCTTACGCCGTACCCTACTCCTGACCCGTACGCTGGCACTGACATGTGCGTCAGCACGTAGCCTGACCCTCACACGTTTCCGTACCCTCACCTGTGCCCTAAGCCTTGCCGTTCCCTAACCCTAACCCTAGCCCGGAATAGAAACCCACCACCAGCCCTACACTTTTCCTTACGCCGTACCCTACTCCTGACCTGTATGCTGGCACTGAGCTGTGCGTCAGCACGTAGCCTGACGCTGCCACGTTTCCGTACCCTCACCTTGCCCTAAGCCTTGCCGTTCCCTAACCCTAACCCTAGCCCGGAACGCAAATCCACCACCAGCCATACACTTTATCCTACGACGTTGCCTACTCCTGGCCCGTACGCTGGCACTGACACGTGCGTCAGCACGTAGCCCGACCCTCCCACGTTTCCGTACCCTCACCTGTGCCCTAAGCCTTGCCGTTCCCTAACCCTAACCCTAGCCTGGAACGGAAACCAACCACCAGCCCTACAGCTTACCTTACGCCGTTGCTTACTCCTGGCCCGTACGCTGGCACTGACCCGTGCGTCAGCACGTAGCCTGACCCTCCCACCTTTCCGTAACCTCACCTGTGCCCTAAGCCTTGCCGTTCCCTAACCCTAACACTAGCCCGGAACGGAAATCAACCACCAGCCCTACACTTTATCCTACGCCGTTGCATACTCCTGGCCCGTACGCTGGCACTGACCCGTGCGTCAGCACGTAGCCCGACCCTCCCACGTTTCTGTACCCTCACCTGTGCCCTAAGCCTTGCCGTTCCCTAACCCTAACCCTAGCCCGGAATAGAAACCCACCACCAGCCCTACACCTTACCTTACGCCATACCCTACTCCTGACCCGTACGCTGGCACTGACCCGTGCGTCAGCACGTAGCCTGACCCTCCCACGTTTCCGTGCCCTCACCTGTGCCCTAAGCCTTGCGGTTCCCTAACCCTAACCCAAGCCCGGAATAGAAACCCACCACCAGCCCTACACGTTACCTTACGCCGTACCATATTCCTGACCTGTACGCTGGCACTGACCTGTGCATCAGCACGTAGCCTGACCCTCCCACGTTTCCGTACCCTCACCTGTGCCCTAAGCCTTGCCGTTCCCTAACCCTAACCCTAGCCCCGAACGCAAATCCACCACCAGCCCTACACTTTATCCTACGCCGTTGCCTACTCCTGGCCCGTACGCTGTCACTGACCCGTGCGTCAGCACGTAGCCCGACCCTCCCACGTTTCCGTACCCTCACCTGTGCCCTAAGCCTTGCCGTTCCCTATCACTAACCCTAGCCTGGAACGCAAATCCACCACTAGCCCTACACTTTATCCTACGCCGTTGCCTACTCCTGGCCCGTACGCTGGCACTGACCCGTGCGTCAGCACGTAGCCCGACCCTCCCACGTTTCCGTACCCTCACCTGTGCCCTAAGCCTTGCCGTTCCCTAACACTAACCCTAGCCTGGAACGGAAAGCAACCACCAGCCCTACACCTTACCTTACGCCGTTGCCTACTCCTGGCACGTATGCTGGCACTGACCCGTGCGTCAGCACGTAGCCTGAACCTCCCACGTTTCCGTACCCTCACCTGTGCCCTAAGCCTTGCCGTTCCCTAACCCAAACCCTAGCCTGGAACGGAAACCAACCACCAGCCCTACACCTTACCCTACGCCGTTGCCTACTCCTGGCCTGTTCTCTGGCACTGACCCGTTCATCAGCACGTAGCCTTACCCTCCCGCGTTTCCGTACCCTGACCTGTGCCCTAAGCCTTGCCGTTCCCTAACCCTAACCCTAGCCCGGAATAGAAACCCACCACCAGCCCTACACCTTACCTTACGCCGTACCCTACTCCTGACCCGTACGCTGGCACTGACCCGTGCGTCAGCACGTAGCCTGACCCTCCCACGTTTCCGTGCCCTCAGCTGTGCCCTAAGCCTTGCCGTTCCCTAACCCTAACCCTAGCCCGGAGTGGAAACCCACCACCAGCCCTACACCTTACCTTACGCCGTACCCTATTCCTGGCCAGTACGCTGGCACTGAACCGTGCGTCAGCACGTAGCCTGACCCTCCCACGTTTCCGTACCCTCACTTGTGCCCTAAGCCTTGCCGTTCCCTAACCCTAACCCTAGCCCGGAATAGAAACCCACCACCAGCCCTACACCTTACCTTACGCCGTACCCTACTCCTGACCCGTACGCTGGCACTGACCCGTTTGTCTGCACGTAGCCTGACCCTCCCACGCTTCCGTACCCTCACCTGTGCCCTAAGCCTTGCCGTTCCCTAACCCTAACCCTAGCCCGGAACGCAAATCCACCACCTGCCCTACACTTTATCCTACGCCGTTGCCTACTCCTGGCCAGTACGCTGGCACTGACCCGTGCATCAGCACGTAGCCCGACCCTCCCACGTTTCCGTACCCTCACCTGTGCCCTAAGCCTTGCCGTTCCCTAACCCTAACCCTAGCCCGGAATGGAAACCCACCACCAGCCCTACACCTTACCCTACGCCGTTGCCTACTCCTGGCCTGTACTCTGGCACTGCCCCGTGCATCAGCACGTAGCCTTACACTCTGGCGTTTCCGTACCCTCTCCTGTGCCCTAAGCCTTGCCGTTCCCTAACCCTAACCCTAGCCCAGAACGCAAATCCACCACCAGCCTACACTTTATCCTACGCCGTTGCCTACTCCTGGCCCGTACGCTGGCACTGACCCGTGCGTCAGCACGTAGCACGAGCCTCCCACGTTTCCGTACCTTCACCTGTGCCCTAAGCCTTGCCGTTCCCTAACCCTAACCCTAGCCCGGAACAGAAACCCACCACCAGCCTGACACCTTACATTCCGCCGTACCCTATTCCTGGCCCGTACGCTGGCACTGACCCGTGCGTCAGCACGTAGCCCGACCCTCCCACGTTTCCGTACCCTCACCTGTGCCCTAAGCCTTGCCGTTCCCTAACCCTAACCCTAGCCCGGAATAGAAACCCACCACCAGCCCTACACCTTACCTTACGCCATAACCTACTCCTGACCCGTACGCTGGCACTGACCCGTGCGTCAGCACGTAGACTGACCCTCCCACGTTTCCGTACCCTCACCTGTGCCCTATGCCTTGCCGTTCCCTAACCCTAACCCTAGCCCGGAATAGAAAACCACCACCAGCCCTACACTTTACCTTACGCCGTACCCTACTCCAGACCTGTACGCTGGCACTGACCTGTGCGTCAGCACGTAGCCTGACCCTCCCACGTTTCCGTACCCTCACCTGTGCCCTAAGCCTTGCCGTTCCCTAACCCTAACCCTAGCCCCGAACGCAAATCCACCACCAGCCCTACACTTTATCCTACGCCGTTGCCTACTCCTGGCCCGTACGCTGGCACTGACCCGTTCGTCAGCACGTAGCCCGACCCTCCCACGTTTCTGTACCCTCACCTGTGCCCTAAGCCTTGCCGTTCCCTAACCCTAACCCTAGCCCGGAATAGAAACCCACCACCAGCCCTACACCTTACCTTAAGCCGTTGCCTACTCCTGGCCCGTACGCTGGCACTGACCCGTGCGTCAGCACGTAGCCCGACCCTCCCACGTTTCTGTACCCTCACCTGTGCCCTAAGCCTTGCCGTTCCCTAACCCTAACCCTAGCCCGGAATAGAAACCCACCACCAGCCCTACACCTTACCTTAAGCCGTTGCCTACTCCTGGCCCGTACCCTGGCACTGACCCGTGCGTCAGCACGTAGCCTGACCCTCCCACGTTTCCGTACCCTCAACTGTGCCCTAAGCCTTGCCGTTCCCTAACCCTAACCCTAGACCGGAATAGAAACCCACCACCAGCCCTACACTTTTCCTTACGCCGTACCCTACTCCTGACCTGTACGCTGGCACTGACCTGTGCGTCAGCACGTAGCCTGACCCTCCCACGTTTCCGTACCCTCACCTGTGCCCTAAGACTTGTCATTCCCTAACCCTAACCCTAGCCCAGAACGCAAATCCACCACCAGCCATACACTTTATCCTACGCCGTTGCCTACTCCTGGCCCGTACGCTGGCACTGACACATGCGTCAGCACGTAGCCCGACCCTCCCACGTTTCCGTACCCTCACCTGTGCCCTAAGCCTTGCCGTTCCCTAACCCTAACCCTAGCCTGGAACGGAAACCAACCATGAGCCCTACACCTTACCTTACGCCGTTGCTTACTCCTGGCCCGTACGCTGGCACTGACCCGAGCGTCAGCACGTAGCCTGACCCTCCCACGTTTCCGTAACCTCACCTGTGCCCTAAGCCTTGCCGTTCCCTAACCCTAACACTAGCCCGGAACGGAAATCAACCACCAGCCCTACACTTTATCCAACGCCGTTGCCTACTCCTGGCCCGTACGCTGGCACTGACCCGTGCGTCAGCACGTAGCCCGACCCTCCCACGTTTCTGTACCCTCACCTGTGCCCTAAGCCTTGCCGTTCCCTAACCCTAACCCTAGCCCAGAATAGAAACCCACCACCAGCCCTACACCTTACCTTACGCCATACCCTACTCCTGACCCGTACGCTGGCACTGACCCGTGCGTCAGCACGTAGCCTGACCCTCCCACGTTTCCGTGCCCTCACCTGTGCCCTAAGCCTTGCCGTTCGCTAACCCTAACCCTAGCCCGGAATAGAAACCCACCACCAGCCCTACACGGTACCTTACGCCGTACCATACTCCTGACCTGTACGCTGGCACTGACCTGTGCGTCAGCACGTAGCCTGACCCTCCCACGTTTCCGTACCCTCATCTGTGCCCTAAGCCTTGCCGTTCCCTAACCCTAACCCTAGCCCCGAATGCAAATCCACCACCAGGCCTACACTTTATCCTACGCCGTTGCCTACTCCTGGCCCGTACGCTGGCACTGACCCGTGCGTCAGCACGTAGCCCGACCCTCCCACGTTTCTGTACCCTCACCTGTGCCCTAAGCCTTGCCGTTCCCTAACCCTAACCCTAGCCCGGAATAGAAACCCACCACCAGCCCTACACCTTACCTTAAGCCGTTGCCTACTCCTGGCCCGTACGCTGGCACTGACCCGTGCATCAGCACGTAGCCCGAACCTCCCACGTTTCTGTACCCTCACCTGTGCCCTAAGCCTTGCCGTTCCCTAACCCTAACCCTAGCCCGGAATAGAAACCCACCACCAGCCCTACACCTTACCTTAAGCCGTTGCCTACTCCTGGCCCGTACGCTGGCACTGACCCGTGCGTCAGCACGTAGCCTGACCCTCCCACGTTTCCGTACCCTCACCTGTGCCCTAAGCGTTGCCGTTCCCTAACCCAAACCCTAGCCCGGAATGGAAACCCACCACCAGCCCTACACTTTATCCTACGCCGTTGCCTACTCCTGGCCCGTATGCTGGCACTAACCCGTGCGTCAGCACGGGGCCCGACCCTCCCACGTTTCCGTACCCTCTCCTTTGCCCTAAGCCTTGCCGTTCCCTAACCCTAACCCTAGCCTGGAACGGAAATCAACCACAAGCCCTACACCTTACCTTACGCCGTACCCTACTCCTGGCCCGTACGTTGGCACTGACCAGTGCGTCAGCACGTAGCCTGACCCTCCCACGTTTCCGTACCCTCAGCTGTGCCCTAAGCCTTGCCGTTCCCTAACCCTAACCCTAGCCCAGAATAGAAACCCACCACCAGCCCTACACCTTACCTTACGCCATACCCTACTCCTGAACCGTACGCTGGCACTGACCCGTGCGTCAGCACATAGCCTGAACCTCCCACGTTTCCGTTCTCTCACCGGTGCCCTAAGCCTTGCCGTTCGCTAACCCTAACCCTAGCCCGGAATAGAAACCCACCACCAGCCCTACACGGTACCTTACGCCGTACCATACTCCTGACCTGTACGCTGGCACTGACCTGTGCGTCAGCACGTAGCCTGACCCTCCCACGTTTCCGTACCCTCACCTGTGCCCTAAGCCTTGCCGTTCCCTAACCCTAACCCTAGCCCCGAATGCAAATCCGCCACCAGGCCTACACTTTATCCTACGCCGTTGCCTACTCCTGGCCCGTACGCTGGCACTGACCCGTGCGTCAGCACGTAGCCCGACCCTCCCACGTTTCTGTACCCTCACCTGTGCCCTAAGCCTTGCCGTTCCCTAACCCTAACCCTAGCCCGGAATAGAAACCCACCACCAGCCCTACACCTTACCTTAAGCCGTTGCCTACTCCTGGCCCGTACGCTGGCACTGACCCGTGCGTCAGCACGTAGCCCGAACCTCCCACGTTTCTGTACCCTCACCTGTGCCCTAAGCCTTGCCGTTCCCTAACCCTAACCCTAGCCCGGAATAGAAACCCACCACCAGCCCTACACCTTACCTTAAGCCGTTGCCTACTCCTGGCCCGTACGCTGGCACTGACCCGTGCGTCAGCACGTAGCCTGAGCCTCCCACGTTTCCGTACCCTCACCTGTGCCCTAAGCGTTGCCGTTCCCTAACCCTAACCCTAGCCCGGAATGGAAACCCACCACCAGCCCTACACTTTATCCTACGCCGTTGCCTACTCCTGGCCCGTATGCTGGCACTAACACGTGCGTCAGCACGGGGCCCGACCCTCCCACGTTTCCGTACCCTCTCCTTTGCCCTAAGCCTTGCCGTTCCCTAACCCTAACCCTAGCCTGGAACGGAAATCAACCACAAGCCCTACACCTTACCTTATGCCGTACCCTACTCCTGGCCCGTACGTTGGCACTGACCAGTGCGTCAGCACGTAGCCTGACCCTCCCACGTTTCCGTACCCTCAGCTGTGCCCTAAGCCTTGCCGTTCCCTAACCCTAACCCTAGCCCGGAATGGAAACCCACCACCAGCCCTACACCTTAGCTTACGCCGTACCCTATTCCTGGCCCGTACGCTGGCACTGAACCGTGCGTCAGCACGTAGCCTGACCCTCCCACGTTTCCGTACCCTCACTTGTGCCCTAAGCCTTGCCGTTCCCTAACCCTAACCCTAGCCCGGAATAGAAACCCACCACCAGCCCTACACTTTATCGTACGCCGTTGCCTACTCCTGGCCTGTACTCTGGCACTGCCCCGTGCATCAGCACGTAGCCTTACACTCTGGCGTTTCCGTACCCTCTCCTGTGCCGTAAGCCTTGCCGTTCCCTAACCCTAACCCTAGCCCAGAACGCAAATCCACCACCAGCCTACACTTTATCCTACGCCGTTGCCTACTCCTGGCCCGTACGCTGGCACTGACCCGTGCGTCAGCACGTAGCACGAGCCTCCCACGTTTCCGTACCTTCACCTGTGCCCTAAGCCTTGCCGTTCCCTAACCCTAACCCTAGCCCGGAACGGAAATCCACCACCAGCCCTACACCTTACCTTACGCCATAACCTACTCCTGACCCGAACGCTGGCACTGACCCGTGCGTCAGCACGAAGCCTGACCCTCCCACGTTTCCGTACCCTCACCTGTGCCCTATGCCTTGCCGTTCCCTAACCCTAACCCTAGCCCGGAATAGAAACCCACCACCAGCCCTACACCTTACCTTACGCCGTACCCTAATCCTGACCTGTACGCTGGCACTGACCTGTGCGTCAGCACGTAGCCTGACCCTCCCACGTTTCCGTACCCTCACCTGTGCCCTAAGCCTTGCCGTTCCCTAACCCTAACCCTAGCCCCGAACGCAAATCCACCACCAGCCCTACACTTTATCCTACGCCGTTGCCTGCTCCTGGCCCGTACGCTGGCACTGACCCGTGCGACAGCACGTAGCCCGACCCTCCCACGTTTCTGTACCCTCACCTGTGCCCTAAGCCTTGCCGTTCCCTAACCCTAACCCTAGCCCGGAATAGAAACCCACCACCAGCCCTACACCTTACCTTAAGCCGTTGCCTACTCCTGGCCCGTACGCTGGCACTGACCCGTGCGTCAGCACGTAGCCCGACCCTCCCACGTTTCTGTACCCTCACCTGTGCCCTAAGCCTTGCAGTTCCCTAACCCTAACCCTAGCCCGGAATAGAAACCCACCACCAGCCCTACACCTTACCTTAAGCCGTTGCCTACTCCTGGCCCGTACGCTGGCACTGACCCGTGCGTCAGCACGTAGCCTGACCCTCCCACGTTTCCGTACCCTCTCCTGTGCCCTAAGCGTTGCCGTTCCCTAACCCTAACCCTAGCCCGGAATGAAAACCCACCACCAGCCCTACACTTTATCCTACGTCGTTGCCTACTCCTGACCCGTATGCTGGCACTGACCCGTGCGTCAGCACGTAGCCCGACCCTCCCACGTTTCTGTACCCTCACCTGTGCCCTAAGCCTTGCCGTTCCCTAACCCTAACCCTAGCCCGGAATAGAAACCCACCACCAGCCCTACACCCTACCTTAAGCCGTTGCCTACTCCTGGCCCGTACGCTGGCACTGACCCGTGCGTCAGCACGTAGCCTGACCCTCCCACGTTTCCGTACCCTCACCTGTGCCCTAAGCCTTGCCGTTCCCTAACCCTAACCCTAGCCCGGAATAGAAACCCACCACCAGCCCTACACCTTACCTTACGCCGTACCCTACTCCTGACCCGTACGCTGGCACTGACACGTGCGTCAGCACGTAGCCTGACCCTCCCACGTTTCCGTACCCTCACCTGTGCCCTAAGCCTTGCCGTTCCCTAACCCTAACCCTAGCCCGGAATAGAAACCCACCACCAGCCCTACACCTTACCTTACGCCGTACCCTACTCCTGACCTGTACGCTGGCACTGAGCTGTGCGTCAGCACGTAGCCTGACCCTGCCACGTTTCCGTACCCTCACCTGTGCCCTAAGCCTTGCCGTTCCCTAACCCTAACCCTAGCCCGGAACGCAAATCCACCACCAGCCATATACTTTATCCTACGCCGTTGCCTACTCCTGGCCCGTACGCTGGCACAGACCCGTGCGTCAGCACGTAGCCTGACCCTCCCACGTTTCCGTAACCTCACCTGTGCCCTAAGCCTTGCCGTTCCCTAACCCTAACACTAGCCCGGAACGGAAATCAACCACCAGCCCTACACTTTATCCTACGCCGTTGCATACTCCTGGCCCGTACGCTGGCACTGACCCGTGCGTCAGCACGTAGCCCGACCCTCCCACGTTTCTGTACCCTCACCTGTGCCCTAAGCCTTGCCGTTCCCTAACCCTAACCCTAGCCCGGAATAGAAACCCACCACCAGCCCTACACCTTACCTTACGCCATACCCTACACCTGACCCGTACGCTGGCACTGACCCGTGCGTCAGCACGTAGCCTGACCCTCCCACGTTTCCGTGCCCTCACCTGTGCCCTAAGCCTTGCGGTTCCCTAACCCTAACCCTAGCCCGGAATAGAAACCCACCACCAGCCCTACACCTTACCTTAAGCCGTTGCCTACTCCTGGCCCGTACGCTGGCACTGACCCGTGCGTCAGCACGTAGCCCGAACCTCCCACGTTTCTGTACCCTCCCCTGTGCCCTAAGCCTTGCCGTTCCATAACCCTAACCCTAGCCTGGAACGGAAACCAACCACCAGCCCTACACCTTACCCTACGCCGTTGCCTACTACTGGCCTGTACTCTGGCACTGCCTCGTTCATCAGCACGTAGCCTTACCCTCCCGCGTTTCCGTACCCTGACCTGTGCCCTAAGCCTTGCCGTTCCCTAACCCTAACCCTAGCCCGGAATAGAAACCCACCACCAGCCCTACACCTTACCTTACGCCGTACCCTACTGCTGACCCGTACGCTGGCACTGACCCGTGCGTCAGCACGTAGCCTGACCCTCCCACGTTTCCGTGCCCTCAGCTGTGCCCTAAGCCTTGCCGTTCCCTAACCCTAACCCTAGCCCGGAATGGAAACCCACCACCAGCCCTACACCTTACCTTACGCCGTACCCTATTCCTGGCCCGTACGCTGGCACTGAACCGTGCGTCAGCACGTAGCCTGACCCTCCCACGTTTCCGTAACCTCACTTGTGCCCTAAGCCTTGCCGTACCCTAACCCTAACCCCAGCCCGGAATAGAAACCCACCACCAGCCCTACACCTTACCTTACGCCGTACCCTACTCCTGACCCGTACGCTGGCACTGACCCGTTCGTCTGCACGTAGCCTGACCCTCCCACGCTTCCGTACCCTCACCTGTGCCCTAAGCCTTGCCGTTCCCTAACCCTAACCCTAGCACGGAACGCAAATCCACCACCAGCCCTACACTTTATCCTACGCCGTTGCCTACTCCTGGCCAGTACGCTGGCACTGACCCGTGCATCAGCACGTAGCCCGACCCTCCCACGTTTCCGTACCCTCACCTGTGCCCTAGGCCTTGCCGTTCCCTAACCCTAACCCTAGCCTGGAACGGAAAACAACCACCAGCCCTACACCTTACCTTACGCCGTTGCCTACACCTGGCCCGTACGCTGGCACTGACCTGTGCGTCAGCACGTAGCCTGACCCTCCCACGTTTCCGTACCCTCACCTGTGCCCTAAGCCTTGCCGTTCCCTAACCCTAACCCTAGCCCGGAATAGAAACCCACCACCAGCCCTACACCTTACCTTACGCCATAACCTACTCCTGGCCAGTACGCTGGCACTGACCCGTGCATCAGCACGTAGCCCGACCCTCCCACGTTTCCGTACCCTCACCTGTGCCCTAAGCCTTGCCGTTCCCTAACCCTAACCCTAGCCCCGAACGCAAATCCACCACCAGCCCTACACTTTATCCTACGCCGTTTCCTACTCCTGGCCCGTACGCTGGCACTGACCCGTGCGTCAGCACGTAGCCCGACCCTCCCACGTTTCTGTACCCTCAACTGTGCCCTAAGCCTTGCCATTCCCTAACCCTAACCCTAGCCCGGAATAGAAACCCACCACCAGCCCTACACCTTACTTTAAGCCGTTGCCTACTCCTGGCCCGTACGCTGGCACTGACCCGTGCGTCAGCACGTAGCCCGACCCTCCCACGTTTCTGTACCCTCACCTGTGCCCTAAGCCTTGCCGTTCCCTAACCCTAACCCTAGCCCGGAATAGAAACCCACCACCACCCCTACACCTTACCTTAAGCCGTTGCCTACTCCTGGCCCGTACGCTGGCACTGACTCGTGCGTCAGCACGTAGCCTGACCCTCCCACGTTTCCATACCCTCACCAGTGCCCTAAGCGTTGCCGTTCCCTAACCCTAACCCTAGCCCGGAATGGAAACCCACGACTAGCCCTACACTTTATCCTACGCCGTTGCCTACTCCTGACCCGTATGCTGGCACTGACCCGTGCGTCAGCATGTAGCCCGACCCTCCCACGTTTCTGTACCCTCACCTGTGCCCTAAGCCTTGCCGTTCCCTAACCCTAACCCTAGCCCGGAATAGAAACCCACCACCAGCCCTACACCTTACCTTAAGCCGTTGCCTACTCCTGGCCCGTACGCTGGCACTGACCCGTGCGTCAGCACGTAGCCTGACCCTCCCACGTTTCCGTACCCTCACCTGTGCCCTAAGCCTTGCCGTTCCCTAACCCTAACCCTAGCCGGGAATAGAAAGCCACCACCAACCCTACACATTACCTTACGCCGTACCCTACTCCTGACCCGTACGCTGGCACTGACACGTGCGTCAGCACGTAGCCTGACCCTCCCACGTTTCCGTACCCTCACCTGTGCCCTAAGCCTTGCCGTTCCCTAACCCTAACCCTAGCCCGGAATAGAAACCCACCACCAGCCCTACACTTTTCCTTACGCCGTACCCTACTCCTGACCTGTACGCTGGCACAGACCCGTGCGTCAGCACGTAGCCTGAACCTCCCACGTTTCCGTAACCTCACCTGTGCCCTAAGCCTTGCCGTTCCCTAACCCTAACACTAGCCCGGAACGGAAATCAACCACCAGCCATACACTTTATCCTACGCCGTTGCATACTCCTGGCCCGTACGCTGGCACTGACCCGTGCGTCAGCACGTAGCCCGACCCTCCCACGTTTCTGTACCCTCACCTGTGCCCTAAGCCTTGCCGTTCCCTAACCCTAACCCTAGCCCGGAATAGAAACCCACCACCAGCCCTACACCTTACCTTACGCCATACCCTACACCTGACCCGTACGCTGGCACTGACCCGTGCGTCAGCACGTAGCCTGACCCTCCCACGTTTCCGTGCCATCACCTGTGCCCTAAGCCTTGCGGTTCCCTAACCCTAACCCTAGCCCGGAATAGAAACCCACCACCAGCCCTACACGTTACCTTACGCCGTACCATATTCCTGACCTGTACGCTGGCACTGACCTGTGCGTCAGCACGTAGCCTGACCCTCCCACGTTTCCGTACCCTCACCTGTGCCCTAAGCCTTGCCGTTCCCTAACCCTAACCCTAGCCCCGAACGCAAATCCACCACCAGCCCTACACTTTATCCTACGCCGTTGCCTACTCCTGGCCCGTACGCTGGCACTAACCCGAGCGTCAGCACGTAGCCCGACCCTCCCACGTTTCCGTACCCTCACCTGTGCCCTAAGCCTTGCCGTTCCCTAACCCTAACACTAGCCTGGAACGCAAATCCACCACTAGCCCTACACTTTATCCTACGCCGTTGCCTACTCCTGGCCCGTACGCTGGCACTGACCCGTGCGTCAGCACATAGCCCGACCCTCCCACGTTTCCGTACCCTCACCTGTGCCCTAAGCCTTGCCGTTCCCTAACCCTAACCCTAGCCTGGAACGGAAACCAACCACCAGCCCTACACCTTACCTTACGCCGTTGCCTACTCCTGGCACGTATGCTGGCACTGACCCGTGCGTCAGCACGTAGCCTGAACCTCCCACGTTTCCGTACCCTCACCTGTGCCCTAAGCCTTGCCTTTCCCTAACGCTAACCCTAGCCCGGAATGAAAACCCACCACCAGCCCTACACCTTACCCTACGCCGTTGCCTAGTCCTGGCCTGTACTCTGGCACTGACTCGTGCATCAGCACATAGCCTTACCCTCCCGCGTTTCCGTACCCTGACCTGTGCCCTAAGCCTTGCCGTTCCCTAACCCTAACCCTAGCCCAGAACGCAAATCCACCACCAGCCGTACACTTTATCCTACGCCGTTGCCTACTCCTGGCCCGTACGCTGGCACTGACCCGTGCGTCTGCACGTAGCCCGACCCTCCCACGTTTCCATACCCTCACCTGTGCCCTAAGCCTTGCCGATCCCTAACCCTAACCCTATCCCGGAACGGAAATCAACCACAAGCCCTACACCTTACCTTACGCCGTTGCCCACTCCTGGCCCGAACGCTGGCACGGACGCGTGAATCAGCACGTAGCCCGACCCTCCCACGTTTCCGTACCCTCCCCTGTGCCCTAAGCCTTGCCGTTCCATAACCCTAACCCTAGCCTGGAACGGAAACCAACCACCAGCCCTACACCTTACCCTACGCCGTTGCCTACTCATGGCCTGTACTCTGGCACTGACCCGTTCATCAGCACGTAGCCTTACCCTCCCGCGTTTCCGTACCCTGACCTGTGCCCTAAGCCTTGCCATTCCCTAACCCTAACCCTAGCCCGGAATAGAAACCCACCACCAGCCCTACACCTTACTTTAAGCCGTACCCTACTGCTGACCCGTACGCTGGCACTGACCCGTGCGTCAGCACGTAGCCTGACCCTCCCACGTTTCCGTGCCCCCAGCTGTGCCCTAAGCCTTGCCGTTCCCTAACCCTAACCTTAGCCCGGAATGGAAACCCACCACCAGCCCTACACCTTACCTTACGCCGTACCCTATTCCTGGCCCGTACGCTGGCACTGAACCGTGCGTCAGCACGTAGCCTGACCCTCCCACGTTTCCGTAACCTCACTTGTGCCCTAAGCCTTGCCGTTCCCTAACCCTAACCCTAGCCCGGAATAGAAACCCACCACCAGCCCTACACCTTACCTTACGCCGTACCCTACTCCTGACCCGTACGCTGGCACTGACCCGTTCGTCTGCACGTAGCCTGACCCTCCCACGCTTCCGTACCCTCACCTGTGCCCTAAGCCTTGCCGTTCCCTAACCCTAACCCTAGCACGGAACGCAAATCCACCACCAGCCCTACACTTTATCCTACGCCGTTGCCTACTCCTGGCCAGTACGCTGGCACTGACCCGTGCATCAGCACGTAGCCCGACCCTCCCACGTTTCCGTACCCTCACCTGTGCCCTAAGCCTTGCCGTTCCCTAACCCTAACCCTAGCCTGGAACGGAAAACAACCACCAGCCCTACACCTTACCTTACGCCGTTGCCTACACCTGGCCCGTACGCTGGCACTGACCCGTGCGTCAGCACGTAGCCTGACCCTCCCACGTTTCCGTACCCTCACCTGTGCCCTAAGCCTTGCCGTTCCCTAACCCTAACCCTAGCCCGGAATAGAAACCCACCACCAGCCCTACACCTTACCTTACGCCATAACCTACTCCTGGCCAGTACGCTGGCACTGACCCGTGCATCAGCACGTAGCCCGACCCTCCCACGTTTCCGTACCCTCATCTGTGCCCTAAGCCTTGCCGTTCCCTAACCCTAACCCTAGCCCCGAACGCAAATCCACCACCAGCCCTACACTTTATCCTACGCCGTTTCCTACTCCTGGCCCGTACGCTGGCACTGACCCGTGCGTCAGCACGTAGCCCGACCCTCCCACGTTTCTGTACCCTCAACTGTGCCCTAAGCCTTGCCATTCCCTAACCCTAACCCTAGCCCGGAATAGAAACCCACCACCAGCCCTACACCTTACTTTAAGCCGTTGCCTACTCCTGGCCCGTACGCTGGCACTGACCCGTGCGTCAGCACGTAGCCCGACCCTCCCACGTTTCTGTACCCTCACCTGTGCCCTAAGCCTTGCCGTTCCCTAACCCTAACCCTAGCCCGGAATAGAAACCCACCACCACCCCTACACCTTACCTTAAGCCGTTGCCTACTCCTGGCCCGTACGCTGGCACTGACTCGTGCGTCAGCACGTAGCCTGACCCTCCCACGTTTCCATACCCTCACCAGTGCCCTAAGCGTTGCCGTTCCCTAACCCTAACCCTAGCCCGGAATGGAAACCCACGACCAGCCCTACACTTTATCCTACGCCGTTGCCTACTCCTGACCCGTATGCTGGCACTGACCCGTGCGTCAGCATGTAGCCCGACCCTCCCACGTTTCTGTACCCTCACCTGTGCCCTAAGCCTTGCCGTTCCCTAACCCTAACCCTAGCCCTGAATAGAAACCCACCACCAGCCCTACACCTTACCTTAAGCCGTTGCCTACTCCTGGCCCGTACGCTGGCACTGACCCGTGCGTCAGCACGTAGCCTGACCCTCCCACGTTTCCGTACCCTCACCTGTGCCCTAAGCCTTGCCGTTCCCTAACCCTAACCCTAGCCGGGAATAGAAAGCCACCACCAACCCTACACATTACCTTACGCCGTACCCTACTCCTGACCCGTACGCTGGCACTGACACGTGCGTCAGCACGTAGCCTGACCCTCCCACGTTTCCGTACCCTCACCTGTGCCCTAAGCCTTGCCGTTCCCTAACCCTAACCCTAGCCCGGAATAGAAACCCACCACCAGCCCTACACTTTTCCTTACGCCGTACCCTACTCCTGACCTGTACGCTGGCACAGACCCGTGCGTCAGCACGTAGCCTGAACCTCCCACGTTTCCGTAACCTCACCTGTGCCCTAAGCCTTGCCGTTCCCTAACCCTAACACTAGCCCGGAACGGAAATCAACCACCAGCCATACACTTTATCCTACGCCGTTGCATACTCCTGGCCCGTACGCTGGCACTGACCCGTGCGTCAGCACGTAGCCCGACCCTCCCACGTTTCTGTACCCTCACCTGTGCCCTAAGCCTTGCCGTTCCCTAACCCTAACCCTAGCCCGGAATAGAAACCCACCACCAGCCCTACACCTTACCTTACGCCATACCCAACACCTGACCCGTACGCTGGCACTGACCCGTGCGTCAGCACGTAGCCTGACCCTCCCACGTTTCCGTGCCATCACCTGTGCCCTAAGCCTTGCGGTTCCCTAACCCTAACCCTAGCCCGGAATAGAAACCCACCACCAGCCCTACACGTTACCTTACGCCGTACCATATTCCTGACCTGTACGCTGGCACTGACCTGTGCGTCAGCACGTAGCCTGACCCTCCCACGTTTCCGTACCCTCACCTGTGCCCTAAGCCTTGCCGTTCCCTAACCCTAACCCTAGCCCCGAACGCAAATCCACCACCAGCCCTACACTTTATCCTACGCCGTTGCCTACTCCTGGCCCGTACGCTGGCACTAACCCGAGCGTCAGCACGTAGCCCGACCCTCCCACGTTTCCGTACCCTCACCTGTGCCCTAAGCCTTGCCGTTCCCTAACCCTAACACTAGCCTGGAACGCAAATCCACCACTAGCCCTACACTTTATCCTACGCCGTTGCCTACTCCTGGCCCGTACGCTGGCACTGACCCGTGCGTCAGCACATAGCCCGACCCTCCCACGTTTCCGTACCCTCACCTGTGCCCTAAGCCTTGCCGTTCCCTAACCCTAACCCTAGCCTGGAACGGAAACCAACCACCAGCCCTACACCTTACCTTACGCCGTTGCCTACTCCTGGCACGTATGCTGGCACTGACCCGTGCGTCAGCACGTAGCCTGAACCTCCCACGTTTCCGTACCCTCACCTGTGCCCTAAGCCTTGCCTTTCCCTAACGCTAACCCTAGCCCGGAATGAAAACCCACCACCAGCCCTACACCTTACCCTACGCCGTTGCCTAGTCCTGGCCTGTACTCTGGCACTGACTCGTGCATCAGCACATAGCCTTACCCTCCCGCGTTTCCGTACCCTGACCTGTGCCCTAAGCCTTGCCGTTCCCTAACCCTAACCCTAGCCTGGAACGCAAATCCACCACTAGCCCTACACTTTATCCTACGCCGTTTCCTACTCCTGGCCCGTACGCTGGCACTGACCCGTGCGTCAGCACGTAGCCCGACCCTCCTACGTTTCTGTACCCTCAACTGTGCCCTAAGCCTTGCCATTCCCTAACCCTAACCCTAGCCCAGAATAGAAACCCACCACCAGCCCTACACCTTACTTTAAGCCGTTGCCTACTCCTGGCCCGTACGCTGGCACTGACCCGTGCGTCAGCACGTAGCCCGACCCTCCCACGTTTCTGTACCCTCACATGTGCCCTAAGCCTTGCCGTTCCCTAACCCTAACCCTAGCCCGGAATAGAAACCCACCACCAGCCCTACACCTTACTTTAAGCCGTTGCCTACTCCTGGCCCGTACGCTGGCACTGACCCGTGCGTCAGCACGTAGCCTGACCCTCCCACGTTTCCATACCCTCACCAGTGCCCTAAGCGTTGCCGTTCCCTAACCCTAACCCTAGCCCGGAATGGAAACCCACCACCAGCCCTACACTTTATCCTACGCCGTTGCCTACTCCTGACCCGTATGCTGGCACTGACCCGTGCGTCAGCATGTAGCCCGACCCTCCCACGTTTCTGTACACTCCCCTGTGCCCTAAGCCTTGCCGTTCCCTAACCCTAACCCTAGCCCGGAATAGAAACCCACCACCAGCCCTACACCTTACCTTAAGCCGTTGCCTACTCCTGGCCCGTACGCTGGCACTGACCCGTGCGTCAGCACGTAGCCTGACCCTCCCACGTTTCCGTACCCTCACCTGTGCCCTAAGCCTTGCCGTTCCCTAA
Source organism: Mesoplodon bidens (assembly GCF_964165515.1). Classification (NCBI taxonomy): domain Eukaryota; kingdom Metazoa; phylum Chordata; class Mammalia; order Artiodactyla; family Ziphiidae; genus Mesoplodon; species Mesoplodon bidens. The sequence goes on along the minus strand of NW_027671606.1, from coordinate 149,635 downwards.
CCCTAACCCTAGCCGGGAATAGAAAGCCACCACCAACCCTACACATTACCTTACGCCGTACCCTACTCCTGACCCGTACGCTGGCACTGACACGTGCGTCAGCACGTAGCCTGACCCTCCCACGTTTCCGTACCCTCACCTGTGCCCTAAGCCTTGCCGTTCCCTAACCCTAACCCTAGCCCGGAATAGAAACCCACCACCAGCCCTACACTTTTCCTTACGCCGTACCCTACTCCTGACCTGTACGCTGGCACTGACCTGTGCGTCAGCACGTAGCCTGACCCTCCCACGTTTCCGTACCCTCACCTGTGCCCTAAGCCTTGTCATTCCCTAACCCTAACCCTAGCCCGGAACGCAAATCCACCACCAGCCATACACTTTATCCTACGCCGTTGCCTACTCCTGGCCCGTACGCTGGCACTGACACGTGCGTCAGCACGTAGCCCGACCCTCCCACGTTTCCGTACCCTCACCTGTGCCCTAAGCCTTGCCGTTCCCTAACCATAACCCTAGCCTGGAACGGAAACCAACCACGAGCCCTACACCTTACCTTACGCCGTTGCTTACTCCTGGCCCATACGCTGGCACTGACACGTGCGTCAGCACGTAGCCCGACACTCCCACGTTTCCGTAACCTCACCTGTGCCCTTAGCCTTGCCGTTCCCTAACCCTAACCCTAGCCCGGAATGGAAACCCACCACCAGCCCTACACCTTACCTTACGCCGTACCCTATTCCTGGCCCGTACGCTGGCACTGAACCGTGCGTTAGCACGTAGCCTGACCCTCCCACGTTTCCGTACCCTCACTTGTGCCCTAAGCCTTGCCGTTCCGTAACCCTAACCCTAGCCCGGAATAGAAACCCACCACCAGCCCTACACTTTATCCTACGCCGTTGCCTACTCCTGGCCTGTACTCTGGCACTGCCCCGTGCATCAGCACGTAGCCTTACACTCTGGCGTTTCCGTACCCTCTCCTGTGCCGTAAGCCTTGCCGTTCCCTAACCCTAACCCTAGCCCAGAACGCAAATCCACCACCAGCCTACACTTTATCCTACGCCGTTGCCTACTCCTGGCCCGTACGCTGGCACTGACCCGTGCGTCAGCACGTAGCACGAGACTCCCACGTTTCCGTACCTTCACCTGTGCCCTAAGCCTTGCCGTTCCCTAACCCTAACCCTAGCCCGGAACGGAAACCCACCACCAGCCCTACACCTTACCTTACGCCATAACCTACTCCTGACCCGAACGCTGGCACTGACCCGTGCGTCAGCACGAAGCCTGACCCTCCCACGATTCCGTACCCTCACCTGTGCCCTATGCCTTGCCGTTCCCTAACCCTAACCCTAGCCTGGAATAGAAACCCACCACCAGCCCTACACCTTACCTTACGCCGTACCCTACTCCTGACCTGTACGCTGGCACTGACCTGTGCGTCAGCACGTAGCCTGACCCTCCCACGTTTCCGTACCCTCACCTGTGCCCTAAGCCTTGCCGTTCCCTAACCCTAACCCTAGCCCGGAATGGAAACCCACCACCAGCCCTACACTTTATCCTACGTCGTTGCCTACTCCTGACACGTATGCTGGCACTGACCCGTGCGTCAGCACGTAGCCCGACCCTCCCACGTTTCTGTACCCTCACCTGTGCCCTAAGCCTTGCCGTTCCCTAACCCTAACCCTAGCCCGGAATAGAAACCCACCACCAGCCCTACACCCTACCTTAAGCCGTTGCCTACTCCTGGCCCGTACGCTGGCACTGACCCGTGCGTCAGCACGTAGCCTGACCCTCCCACGTTTCCGTACCCTCACCTGTGCCCTAAGCCTTGCCGTTCACTAACCCTAACCCTAGCCCGGAATAGAAACCCACCACCAGCCCTACACCTTACCTTACGCCGTACCCTACTCCTGACCCGTACGCTGGCACTGACATGTGCGTCAGCACGTAGCCTGACCCTCACACGTTTCCGTACCCTCACCTGTGCCCTAAGCCTTGCCGTTCCCTAACCCTAACCCTAGCCCGGAATAGAAACCCACCACCAGCCCTACACTTTTCCTTACGCCGTACCCTACTCCTGACCTGTACGCTGGCACTGAGCTGTGCGTCAGCACGTAGCCTGACGCTGCCACGTTTCCGTACCCTCACCTTGCCCTAAGCCTTGCCGTTCCCTAACCCTAACCCTAGCCCGGAACGCAAATCCACCACCAGCCATACACTTTATCCTACGACGTTGCCTACTCCTGGCCCGTACGCTGGCACTGACACGTGCGTCAGCACGTAGCCCGACCCTCCCACGTTTCCGTACCCTCACCTGTGCCCTAAGCCTTGCCGTTCCCTAACCCTAACCCTAGCCTGGAACGGAAACCAACCACCAGCCCTACAGCTTACCTTACGCCGTTGCTTACTCCTGGCCCGTACGCTGGCACTGACCCGTGCGTCAGCACGTAGCCTGACCCTCCCACCTTTCCGTAACCTCACCTGTGCCCTAAGCCTTGCCGTTCCCTAACCCTAACACTAGCCCGGAACGGAAATCAACCACCAGCCCTACACTTTATCCTACGCCGTTGCATACTCCTGGCCCGTACGCTGGCACTGACCCATGCGTCAGCACGTAGCCCGACCCTCCCACGTTTCTGTACCCTCACCTGTGCCCTAAGCCTTGCCGTTCCCTAACCCTAACCCTAGCCCGGAATAGAAACCCACCACCAGCCCTACACCTTACCTTACGCCATACCCTCCTCCTGACCCGTACGCTGGCACTGACCCGTGCGTCAGCACGTAGCCTGACCCTCCCACGTTTCCGTGCCCTCACCTGTGCCCTAAGCCTTGCGGTTCCCTAACCCTAACCCAAGCCCGGAATAGAAACCCACCACAAGCCCTACACGTTACCTTACGCCGTACCATATTCCTGACCTGTACGCTGGCACTGACCTGTGCGTCAGCACGTAGCCTGACCCTCCCACGTTTCCGTACCCTCACCTGTGCCCTAAGCCTTGCCGTTCCCTAACCCTAACCCTAGCCCCGAACGCAAATCCACCACCAGCCCTACACTTTATCCTACGCCGTTGCCTACTCCTGGCCCGTAGAATGGCACTGACCCGTGCGTCAGCACGTAGCCCGACCCTCCCACGTTTCCGTACCCTCACCTGTGCCCTAAGCCTTGCCGTTCCCTATCACTAACCCTAGCCTGGAACGCAAATCCACCACTAGCCCTACACTTTATCCTACGCCGTTGCCTACTCCTGGCCCGTACGCTGGCACTGACCCGTGCGTCAGCACGTAGCCCGACCCTCCCACGTTTCCGTACCCTCACCTGTGCCCTAAGCCTTGCCGTTCCCTAACACTAACCCTAGCCTGGAACGGAAACCAACCACCAGCCCTACACCTTACCTTACGCCGTTGCCTACTCCTGGCACGTATGCTGGCACTGACCCGTGCGTCAGCACGTAGCCTGAACCTCCCACGTTTCCGTACCCTCACCTGTGCCCTAAGCCTTGCCGTTCCCTAACCCTAACCCTAGCCTGGAACGGAAACCAACCACCAGCCCTAAACCTTACCCTACGCCGTTGCCTACTCCTGGCCTGTTCTCTGGCACTGACCCGTTCATCAGCACGTAGCCTTACCCTCCCGCGTTTCCGTACCCTGACCTGTGCCCTAAGCCTTGCCGTTCCCTAACCCTAACCCTAGCCCGGAATAGAAACCCACCACCAGCCCTACACCTTACCTTACGCCGTACCCTACTCCTGACCCGTACGCTGGCACTGACCCGTGCGTCAGCACGTAGCCTGACCCTCCCACGTTTCCGTTCCCTCAGCTGTGCCCTAAGCCTTGCCGTTCCCTAACCCTAACCCTAGCCCGGAATGGAAACCCACCACCAGCCCTACACCTTACCTTACGCCGTACCCTATTCCTGGCCAGTACGCTGGCACTGAACCGTGCGTCAGCACGTAGCCTGACCCTCCCACGTTTCCGTACCCTCACTTGTGCCCTAAGCCTTGCCGTTCCCTAACCCTAACCCTAGCCCGGAATAGAAACCCACCACCAGCCCTACACCTTACCTTACGCCGTACCCTACTCCTGACCCGTACGCTGGCACTGACCCGTTTGTCTGCACGTAGCCTGACCCTCCCACGCTTCCGTACCCTCACCTGTGCCCTAAGCCTTGCCGTTCCCTAACCCTAACCCTAGCCCGGAACGCAAATCCACCACCTGCCCTACACTTTATCCTACGCCGTTGCCTACTCCTGTCCAGTACGCTGGCACTGACCCGTGCATCAGCACGTAGCCCGACCCTCCCACGTTTCCGTACCCTCACCTGTGCCCTAAGCCTTGCCGTTCCCTAACCCTAACCCTAGCCCGGAATGGAAACCCACCACCAGCCCTACACCTTACACTACGCCGTTGCCTACTCCTGGCCTGTACTCTGGCACTGCCCCGTGCATCAGCACGTAGCCTTACACTCTGGCGTTTCCGTACCCTCTCCTGTGCCCTAAGCCTTGCCGTTCCCTAACCCTAACCCTAGCCCAGAACGCAAATCCACCACCAGCCTACACTTTATCCTATGCCGTTGCCTACTCCTGGCCCGTACGCTGGCACTGACCCGTGCGTCAGCACGTAGCACGAGCCTCCCACGTTTCCGTACCTTCACCTGTGCCCTAAGACTTGCCGTTCCCTAACCCTAACCCTAGCCCGGAACGGAAACCCACCACCAGCCTGACACCTTACATTCCGCCGTACCCTATTCCTGGCCCGTACGCTGGCACTGACCCGTGCGTCAGCACGTAGCCCGACCCTCCCACGTTTCCGTACCCTCACCTGTGCCCTAAGCCTTGCCGTTCCCTAACCCTAACCCTAGCCCGGAATAAAAACCCACCACCAGCCCTACACCTTACCTTACGCCATAACCTACTCCTGACCCGTACGCTGGCACTGACCCGTGCGTCAGCACGTAGACTGACCCTCCCACGTTTCCGTACCCTCACCTGTGCCCTATGCCTTGCCGTTCCCTAACCCTAACCCTAGCCCGGAATAGAAACCCACCACCAGCCCTACACCTTACCTTACGCCGTACCCTACTCCTGACCTGTACGCTGGCACTGACCTGTGCGTCAGCACGTAGCCTGACCCTCCCACGTTTCCGTACCCTCACCTGTGCCCTAATCCTTGCCGTTCCCTAACCCTAACCCTAGCCCCGAACGCAAATCCACCACCAGCCCTACACTTTATCCTACGCCGTTGCCTACTCCTGGCCCGTACGCTGGCAATGACCCGTTCGTCAGCACGTAGCCCGACCCTCCCACGTTTCTGTACCCTCACCTGTGCCCTAAGCCTTGCCGTTCCCTAACCCTAACCCTAGCCCGGAATAGAAACCCACCACCAGCCCTACACCTTACCTTAAGCCGTTGCCTACTCCTGGCCCGTACGCTGGCACTGACCCGTGCGTCAGCACGTAGCCCGACCCTCCCACGTTTCTGTACCCTCACCTGTGCCCTAAGCCTTGCCGTTCCCTAACCCTAACCCTAGCCCGGAATAGAAACCCACCACCAGCCCTACACCTTACCTTAAGCCGTTGCCTACTCCTGGCCCGTACGCTGGCACTGACCCGTGCGTCAGCACGTAGCCTGACCCTCCCACGTTTCCGTACCCTCAACTGTGCCCTAAGCCTTGCCGTTCCCTAACCCTAACCCTAGACCGGAATAGAAACCCACCACCAGCCCTACACTTTTCCTTACGACGTACCCTACTCCTGACCTGCACGCTGGCACTGACCTGTGCGTCAGCACGTAGCCTGACCCTCCCACGTTTCCGTACCCTCACCTGTGCCCTAAGCCTTGTCATTCCCTAACCCTAACCCTAGCCCAGAACGCAAATCCACCACCAGCCATACACTTTATCCTACGCCGTTGCCTACTCCTGGCCCGTACGCTGGCACTGACACATGCGTCAGCACGTAGCCCGACCCTCCCACGTTTCCGTACCCTCACCTGTGCCCTAAGCCTTGCCGTTCCCTAACCCTAACCCTAGCCCCGAACGCAAATCCACCAACAGCCCTACACTTTATCCTACGCCTTTTCCTACTCCTGGCCCGTACGCTGGCACTGACCCGTGCGTCAGCACGTAGCCCGACCCTCCTACGTTTCTGTACCCTCAACTGTGCCCTAAGCCTTGCCATTCCCTAACCCTAACCCTAGCCCGGAATAGAAACCCACCACCAGCCCTACACCTTACTTTAAGCCGTTGCCTACTCCTGGCCCGTACGCTGGCACTGACCCGTGCGTCAGCACGTAGCCCGACCCTCCCACGTTTCTGTACCCTCACATGTGCCCTAAGCCTTGCCGTTCCCTAACCCTAACCCTAGCCCGGAATAGAAACCCACCACCACCCCTACACCTTACCTTAAGCCGTTGCCTACTCCTGGCCCGTACGCTGGCACTGACCCGTGCGTCAGCACGTAGCCTGACCCTCCCACGTTTCCGTACCCTCACCTGTGCCCTAAGCCTTGCCGTTCCCTAACCCTAACCCTAGCCGGGAATAGAAAGCCACCACCAACCCTACACATTACCTTACGCCGTACCCTACTCCTGACCCGTACGCTGGCACTGACACGTGCGTCAGCACGTAGCCTGACCCTCCCACGTTTCCGTACCCTCACCTGTGCCCTAAGCCTTGCCGTTCCCTAACCCTAACCCTAGCCCGGAATAGAAACCCACCACCAGCCCTACACTTTTCCTTACGCCGTACCCTACTCCTGACCTGTACGCTGGCACTGACCTGTGCGTCAGCACGTAGCCTGACCCTCCCACGTTTCCGTACCCTCACCTGTGCCCTAAGCCTTGTCATTCCCTAACCCTAACCCTAGCCCGGAACGCAAATCCACCACCAGCCATACACTTTATCCTACGCCGTTGCCTACTCCTGGCCCGTACGCTGGCACTGACACGTGCGTCAGCACGTAGCCCGACCCTCCCACGTTTCCGTACCCTCACCTGTGCCCTAAGCCTTGCCGTTCCCTAACCCTAACCCTAGCCTGGAACGGAAACCAACCACGAGCCCTACACCTTACCTTACGCCGTTGCTTACTCCTGGCCCGTACGCTGGCACTGACACGTGCGTCAGCACGTAGCCCGACCCTCCCACGTTTCCGTAACCTCACCTGTGCCCTAAGCCTTGCCGTTCCCTAACCCTAACCCTAGCCCCGAATGCAAATCCACCACCAGCCCTACACTTTATCCTACGCCGTTGCCTACTCCTGGCCCGTACGCTGGCACTGCCCCGTGCGTCAGCACGTAGCCCGACCCTCCCACGTTTCTGTACCCTCACCTGTGCCCTAAGCCTTGCCGTTCCCTAACCCTAACCCTAGCCCGGAATAGAAACCCACCACCAGCCCTACACCTTACCTTAAGCCGTTGCCTACTCCTGGCCCGTACGCTGGCACTGACCCATGCGTCAGCACGTAGCCCGAACCTCCCACGTTTCTGTACCCTCACCTGTGCCCTAAGCCTTGCCGTTCCCTAACCCTAACCCTAGGCCGGAATAGAAACCCACCACCAGCCCTACACCTTACCTTAAGCCGTTGCCTACTCCTGGCCCGTACGCTGGCACTGACCCGTGCGTCAGCACGTAGCCTGACCCTCCCACGTTTCCGTACCCTCACCTGTGCCCTAAGCGTTGCCGTTCCCTAACCCTAACCCTAGCCCGGAATGGAAACCCACCACCAGCCCTACACTTTATCCTACGCCGTTGCCTACTCCTGGCCCGTATGCTGGCACTAACCCGTGCGTCAGCACGGGTCCCGACCCTCCCACGTTTCCGTACCCTCTCCTTTGCCCTAAGCCTTGCCGTTCCCTAACCCTAACCCTAGCCTGGAACGGAAATCAACCACAAGCCCTACACCTTACCTTACACCGTACCCTACTCCTGGCCCGTACATTGGCACTAACCAGTGCGTCAGCACGTAGCCTGACCCTCCCACGTTTCCGTACCCTCACTTGTGCCCTAAGCCTTGCCGTTCCCTAACCCTAACACTAGCCCGGAATAGAAACCCACCACCAGCCCTACACCTTACCTTACGCCGTACCCTACTCCTGACCCGTACGCTGGCACTGACCCGTTTGTCTGCACGTAGCCTGACCCTCCCACGCTTCCGTACCCTCACCTGTGCCCTAAGCCTTGCCGTTCCCTAACCCTAACCCTAGCCCGGAACGCAAATCCACCACCTGCCCTACACTTTATCCTACGCCGTTGCCTACTCCTGGCCAGTACGCTGGCACTGACCCGTGCATCAGCACGTAGCCCGACCCTCCCACGTTTCCGTACCCTCACCTGTGCCCTAAGCCTTGCCGTTCCCTAACCCTAACCCTTGCCCGGAATGGAAACCCACCACCAGCCCTACACCTTACCCTACGCCGTTGCCTACTCCTGGCCTGTACTCTGGCACTGCCCCGTGCATCAGCACGTAGCCTTACACTCTGGCGTTTCCGTACCCTCTCCTGTGCCCTAAGCCTTGCCGTTCCCTAACCCTAACCCTAGCCCAGAACGCAAATCCACCACCAGCCTACACTTTATCCTACGCCGTTGCCTACTCCTGGCCCGTACGCTGGCACTGACCCGTGCGTCAGCACGTAGCACGAGCCTCCCACGTTTCCGTACCTTCACCTGTGCCCTAAGCCTTGCCGTTCCCTAACCCTAACCCTAGCCCGGAACGGAAACCCACCACCAGCCTGAAACCTTACATTCCGCCGTACCCTATTCCTGGCCCGTACGCTGGCACTGACCCGTGCGTCAGCACGTAGCCCGACCCTCCCACGTTTCCGTACCCTCACCTGTGCCCTAAGCCTTGCCGTTCCCTAACCCTAACCCTAGCCCGGAATAGAAACCCACCACCAGCCCTACACCTTACCTTACGCCATAACCTACTCCTGACCCGTACGCTGGCACTGACCCGTGCGTCAGCACGTAGACTGACCCTCCCACGTTTCCGTACCCTCACCTGTGCCCTATGCCTTGCCGTTCCCTAACCCTAACCCTAGCCCGGAATAGAAAACCACCACCAGCCCTACACCTTACCTTACGCCGTACCCTACTCCTGACCTGTACGCTGGCACTGACCTGTGCGTCAGCACGTAGCCTGACCCTCCCACGTTTCCGTACCCTCACCTGTGCCCTAAGCCTTGCCGTTCCCTAACCCTAACCCTAGCCCCGAACGCAAATCCACCACCAGCCCTACACTTTATCCTACGCCGTTGCCTACTCCTGGCCCGTACGCTGGCACTGACCCGTTCGTCAGCACGTAGCCCGACCCTCCCACGTTTCTGTACCCTCACCTGTGCCCTAAGCCTTGCCGTTCCCTAACCCTAACCCTAGCCCGGAATAGAAACCCACCACCAGCCCTACACCTTACCTTAAGCCGTTGCCTACTCCTGGCCCGTACGCTGGCACTGACCCGTGCGTCAGCACGTAGCCCGACCCTCCCACGTTTCTGTACCCTCACCTGTGCCCTAAGCCTTGCCGTTCCCTAACCCTAACCCTAGCCCGGAATAGAAACCCACCACCAGCCCTACACCTTACCTTAAGCCGTTGCCTACTCCTGGCCCGTACGCTGGCACTGACCCGTGCGTCAGCACGTAGCCTGACCCTCCCACGTTTCCGTACCCTCAACTGTGCCCTAAGCCTTGCCGTTCCCTAACCCTAACCCTAGACCGGAATAGAAACCCACCACCAGCCCTACACTTTTCCTTACGCCGTACCCTACTCCTGACCTGTACGCTGGCACTGACCTGTGCGTCAGCACGTAGCCTGACCCTCCCACGTTTCCGTACCCTCACCTGTGCCCTAAGCCTTGTCATTCCCTAACCCTAACCCTAGCCCAGAACGCAAATCCACCACCAGCCATACACTTTATCCTACGCCGTTGCCTACTCCTGGCCCGTACGCTGGCACTGACACATGCGTCAGCACGTAGCCCGACCCTCCCACGTTTCCGTACCCTCACCTGTGCCCTAAGCCTTGCCGTTCCCTAACCCTAACCCTAGCCTGGAACGGAAACCAACCATGAGCCCTACACCTTACCTTACGCCGTTGCTTACTCCTGGCCCGTACGCTGGCACTGACCCGAGCGTCAGCACGTAGCCTGACCCTCCCACGTTTCCGTAACCTCACCTGTGCCCTAAGCCTTGCCGTTCCCTAACCCTAACACTAGCCCGGAACGGAAATCAACCACCAGCCCTACACTTTATCCAACGCCGTTGCCTACTCCTGGCCCGTACGCTGGCACTGACCCGTGCGTCAGCACGTAGCCCGACCCTCCCACGTTTCTGTACCCTCACCTGTGCCCTAAGCCTTGCCGTTCCCTAACCCTAACCCTAGCCCAGAATAGAAACCCACCACCAGCCCTACACCTTACCTTACGCCATACCCTACTCCTGACCCGTACGCTGGCACTGACCCGTGCGTCAGCACGTAGCCTGACCCTCCCACGTTTCCGTGCTCTCACCTGTGCCCTAAGCCTTGCCGTTCGCTAACCCTAACCCTAGCCCGGAATAGAAACCCACCACCAGCCCTACACGGTACCTTACGCCGTACCATACTCCTGATCTGTACGCTGGCACTGACCTGTGCGTCAGCACGTAGCCTGACCCTCCCACGTTTCCGTACCCTCACCTGTGCCCTAAGCCTTGCCGTTCCCTAACCCTAACCCTAGCCCCGAATGCAAATCCACCACCAGGCCTACACTTTATCCTACGCCGTTGCCTACTCCTGGCCCGTACGCTGGCACTGACCCGTGCGTCAGCACGTAGCCCGACCCTCCCACGTTTCTGTACCCTCACCTGTGCCCTAAGCCTTGCCGTTCCCTAACCCTAACCCTAGCCCGGAATAGAAACCCACCACCAGCCCTACACCTTACCTTAAGCCGTTGCCTACTCCTGGCCCGTACGCTGGCACTGACCCGTGCGTCAGCACGTAGCCCGAACCTCCCACGTTTCCGTACCCTCACCTGTGCCCTAAGCCTTGCCGTTCCCTAACCCTAACCCTAGCCCGGAATAGAAACCCACCACCAGCCCTACACCTTACCTTAAGCCGTTGCCTACTCCTGGCCCGTACGCTGGCACTGACCCGTGCGTCAGCACGTAGCCTGACCCTCCCACGTTTCCGTACCCTCACCTGTGCCCTAAGCGTTGCCGTTCCCTAACCCAAACCCTAGCCCGGAATGGAAACCCACCACCAGCCCTACACTTTATCCTACGCCGTTGCCTACTCCTGGCCCGTATGCTGGCACTAACCCGTGCGTCAGCACGGGGCCCGACCCTCCCACGTTTCCGTACCCTCTCCTTTGCCCTAAGCCTTGCCGTTCCCTAACCCTAACCCTAGCCTGGAACGGAAATCAACCACAAGCCCTACACCTTACCTTACGCCGTACCCTACTCCTGGCCCGTACGTTGGCACTGACCAGTGCGTCAGCACGTAGCCTGACCCTCCCACGTTTCCGTACCCTCACCTGTGCCCTAAGCCTTGCCGTTCCCTAACCCTAACCCTAGCCCCGAATGCAAATCCACAACCAGGCCTACACTTTATCCTACGCCGTTGCCTACTCCTGGCCCGTACGCTGGCACTGACCCGTGCGTCAGCACGTAGCCCGACCCTCCCACGTTTCTGTACCCTCACCTGTGCCCTAAGCCTTGCCTTTCCCTAACGCTAACCCTAGCCCGGAATGAAAACCCACCACCAGCCCTACACCTTACCCTACGCCGTTGCCTAGTCCTGGCCTGTACTCTGGCACTGACTCGTGCATCAGCACATAGCCTTACCCTCCCGCGTTTCCGTACCCTGACCTGTGCCCTAAGCCTTGCCGTTCCCTAACCCTAACCCTAGCCCAGAACGCAAATCCACCACCAGCCGTACACTTTATCCTACGCCGTTGCCTACTCCTGGCCCGTACGCTGGCACTGACCCGTGCGTCTGCACGTAGCCCGACCCTCCCACGTTTCCATACCCTCACCTGTGCCCTAAGCCTTGCCGATCCCTAACCCTAACCCTATCCCGGAACGGAAATCAACCACAAGCCCTACACCTTACCTTACGCCGTTGCCCACTCCTGGCCCGAACGCTGGCACGGACGCGTGAATCAGCACGTAGCCCGACCCTCCCACGTTTCCGTACCCTCCCCTGTGCCCTAAGCCTTGCCGTTCCGTAACCCTAACCCTAGCCTGGAACGGAAACCAACCACCAGCCCTACACCTTACCCTACGCCGTTGCCTACTCATGGCCTGTACTCTGGCACTGACCCGTTCATCAGCACGTAGCCTTACCCTCCCGCGTTTCCGTACCCTGACCTGTGCCCTAAGCCTTGCCATTCCCTAACCCTAACCCTAGCCCGGAATAGAAACCCACCACCAGCCCTACACCTTACTTTAAGCCGTACCCTACTGCTGACCCGTACGCTGGCACTGACCCGTGCGTCAGCACGTAGCCTGACCCTCCCACGTTTCCGTGCCCCCAGCTGTGCCCTAAGCCTTGCCGTTCCCTAACCCTAAACTTAGCCCGTAATGGAAACCCACCACCAGCCCTACACCTTACCTTACGCCGTACCCTATTCCTGGCCCGTACGCTGGCACTGAACCGTGCGTCAGCACGTAGCCTGACCCTCCCACGTTTCCGTAACCTCACTTGTGCCCTAAGCCTTGCCGTTCCCTAACCCTAACCCTAGCCCGGAATAGAAACCCACCACCAGCCCTACACCTTACCTTACGCCGTACCCTACTCCTGACCCGTACGCTGGCACTGACCCGTTCGTCTGCACGTAGCCTGACCCTCCCACGCTTCCGTACCCTCACCTGTGCCCTAAGCCTTGCCGTTCCCTAACCCTAACCCTAGCACGGAACGCAAATCCACCACCAGCCCTACACTTTATCCTACGCCGTTGCCTACTCCTGGCCAGTACGCTGGCACTGACCCGTGCATCAGCACGTAGCCCGACCCTCCCACGTTTCCGTACCCTCACCTGTGCCCTAAGCCTTGCCGTTCCCTAACCCTAACCCTAGCCTGGAACGGAAAACAACCACCAGCCCTACACCTTACCTTACGCCGTTGCCTACACCTGGCCCGTACGCTGGCACTGACCCGTGCGTCAGCACGTAGCCTGACCCTCCCACGTTTCCGTACCCTCACCTGTGCCCTAAGCCTTGCCGTTCCCTAACCCTAACCCTAGCCCGGAATAGAAACCCACCACCAGCCCTACACCTTACCTTACGCCATAACCTACTCCTGGCCAGTACGCTGGCACTGACCCATGCATCAGCACGTAGCCCGACCCTCCCACGTTTCCGTACCCTCATCTGTGCCCTAAGCCTTGCCGTTCCCTAACCCTAACCCTAGCCCCGAACGCAAATCCACCACCAGCCCTACACTTTATCCTACGCCGTTTCCTACTCCTGGCCCGTACGCTGGCACTGACCTGTGCGTCAGCACGTAGCCCGACCCTCCCACGTTTCTGTACCCTCAACTGTGCCCTAAGCCTTGCCATTCCCTAACCCTAACCCTAGCCCGGAATAGAAACCCACCACCAGCCCTACACCTTACTTTAAGCCGTTGCCTACTCCTGGCCCGTACGCTGGCACTGACCCGTGCGTCAGCACGTAGCCCGACCCTCCCACGTTTCTGTACCCTCACCTGTGCCCTAAGCCTTGCCGTTCCCTAACCCTAACCCTAGCCCGGAATAGAAACCCACCACCACCCCTACACCTTACCTTAAGCCGTTGCCTACTCCTGGCCCGTACGCTGGCACTGACTCGTGCGTCAGCACGTAGCCTGACCCTCCCACGTTTCCATACCCTCACCAGTGCCCTAAGCGTTGCCGTTCCCTAACCCTAACCCTAGCCCGGAATGGAAACCCACGACCAGCCCTACACTTTATCCTACGCCGTTGCCTACTCCTGACCCGTATGCTGGCACTGACCCGTGCGTCAGCATGTAGCCCGACCCTCCCACGTTTCTGTACCCTCACCTGTGCCCTAAGCCTTGCCGTTCCCTAACCCTAACCCTAGCCCTGAATAGAAACCCACCACCAGCCCTACACCTTACCTTAAGCCGTTGCCTACTCCTGGCCCGTACGCTGGCACTGACCCGTGCGTCAGCACGTAGCCTGACCCTCCCACGTCTCCGTACCCTCACCTGTGCCCTAAGCCTTGCCGTTCCCTAACCCTAACCCTAGCCGGGAATAGAAAGCCACCACCAACCCTACACATTACCTTACGCCGTACCCTACTCCTGACCCGTACGCTGGCACTGACACGTGCGTCAGCACGTAGCCTGACCCTCCCACGTTTCCGTACCCTCACCTGTGCCCTAAGCCTTGCCGTTCCCTAACCCTAACCCTAGCCCGGAATAGAAACCCACCACCAGCCCTACACTTTTCCTTACGCCGTACCCTACTCCTGACCTGTACGCTGGCACAGACCCGTGCGTCAGCACGTAGCCTGAACCTCCCACGTTTCCGTAACCTCACCTGTGCCCTAAGCCTTGCCGTTCCCTAACCCTAACACTAGCCCGGAACGGAAATCAACCACCAGCCATACACTTTATCCTACGCCGTTGCATACTCCTGGCCCGTACGCTGGCACTGACCCGTGCGTCAGCACGTAGCCCGACCCTCCCACGTTTCTGTACCCTCACCTGTGCCCTAAGCCTTGCCGTTCCCTAACCCTAACCCTAGCCCGGAATAGAAACCCACCACCAGCCCTACACCTTACCTTACGCCATACCCTACACCTGACCCGTACGCTGGCACTGACCCGTGCGTCAGCACGTAGCCTGACCCTCCCACGTTTCCGTGCCATCACCTGTGCCCTAAGCCTTGCGGTTCCCTAACCCTAACCCTAGCCCGGAATAGAAACCCACCACCAGCCCTACACGTTACCTTACGCCGTACCATATTCCTGACCTGTACGCTGGTACTGACCTGTGCGTCAGCACGTAGCCTGACCCTCCCACGTTTCCGTACCCTCACCTGTGCCCTAAGCCTTGCCGTTCCCTAACCCTAACCCTAGCCCCGAACGCAAATCCACCACCAGCCCTACACTTTATCCTACGCCGTTGCCTACTCCTGGCCCGTACGCTGGCACTAACCCGAGCGTCAGCACGTAGCCCGACCCTCCCACGTTTCCGTACCCTCACCTGTGCCCTAAGCCTTGCCGATCCCTAACCCTAACCCTATCCCGGAACGGAAATCAACCACAAGCCCTACACCTTACCTTACGCCGTTGCCCACTCCTGGCCCGAACGCTGGCACGGACACGTGAATCAGCACGTAGCCCGACCCTCCCACGTTTCCGTACCCTCCCCTGTGCTCTAAGCCTTGCCGTTCCATAACCCTAACCCTAGCCTGGAACGGAAACCAACCACCAGCCCTACACCTTACCCTACGCCGTTGCCTACTCTTGGCCTGTACTCTGGCACTGACCCGTTCATCAGCACGTAGCCTTACCCTCCCGCGTTTCCGTACCCTGACCTGTGCCCTAAGCCTTGCCATTCCCTAACCCTAACCCTAGCCCGGAATAGAAACCCACCACCAGCCCTACACCTTACTTTAAGCCGTACCCTACTGCTGACCCGTACGCTGGCACTGACCCGTGCGTCAGCACGTAGCCTGACCCTCCCACGTTTCCGTGCCCCCAGCTGTGCCC
This sequence comes from Mesoplodon bidens, assembly GCF_964165515.1. Taxonomy (NCBI): domain Eukaryota; kingdom Metazoa; phylum Chordata; class Mammalia; order Artiodactyla; family Ziphiidae; genus Mesoplodon; species Mesoplodon bidens. The sequence goes on along the minus strand of NW_027671606.1, from coordinate 133,961 downwards.
TAAGCCTTGCCGTTCCCTAACCCTAACCTTAGCCCGGAATGGAAACCCACCACCAGCCCTACACCTTACCTTACGCCGTACCCTATTCCTGGCCCGTACGCTGGCACTGAACCGTGCGTCAGCACGTAGCCTGACCCTCGCACGTTTCCGTAACCTCACTTGTGCCCTAAGCCTTGCCGTTCCCTAACCCTAACCCTAGCCCGGAATAGAAACCCACCACCAGCCCTACACATTACTTTACGCCGTACCGTACTCCTGACCCGTACGCTGGCACTGACCCGTTCGTCTGCACGTAGCCTGAACCTCGCACGCTTCTGTACCCTCACCTGTGCCCTAAGCCTTGCCGTTCCCTAACCCTAACCCTAGCCCGGAACGCAAATCCACCACCAGCCCTACACTTTATCCTACGCCGTTGCCTACTCCTGGCCAGTACGCTGGCACTGACCCGTGCATCAGCACGTAGCCCGACCCTCCCACGTTTCCGTACCCTCACCTGTGCCCTAAGCCTTGCCGTTCCCTAACCCTAACCCTAGCCTGGAACGGAAAACAACCACCAGCCCTACACCTTACCTTACGCCGTTGCCTACACCTGGCCCGTACGCTGGCACTGACCCGTGCGTCAGCACGTAGCCTGACCCTCCCACGTTTCCGTACCCTCACCTGTGCCCTAAGCCTTGCCGTTCCCTAACCCTAACCCTAGCCCGGAATAGAAACCCACCACCAGCCCTACACCTTACCTTACGCCATAACCTACTCCTGGCCAGTACGCTGGCACTGACCCGTGCATCAGCACGTAGCCCGACCCTCCCACGTTTCCGTACCCTCACCTGTGCCCTAAGCCTTGCCGTTCCCTAACCCTAACCCTAGCCCCGAACGCAAATCCACCAACCGCCCTACACTTTATCCTACGCCGTTTCCTACTCCTGGCCCGTACGCTGGCACTGACCCGTGCGTCAGCACGTAGCCCGACCCTCCTACGTTTCTGTACCCTCAACTGTGCCCTAAGCCTTGCCATTCCCTAACCCTAACCCTAGCCCAGAATAGAAACCCACCACCAGCCCTACACCTTACTTTAAGCCGTTGCCTACTCCTGGCCCGTACGCTGGCACTGACCCGTGCGTCAGCACGTAGCCCGACCCTCCCACGTTTCTGTACCCTCTCATGTGCCCTAAGCCTTGCCGTTCCCTAACCCTAACCCTAGCCCGGAATAGAAACCCACCACCAGCCCTACACCTTACTTTAAGCCGTTGCCTACTCCTGGCCCGTACGCTGGCACTGACCCGTGCGTCAGCACGTAGCCTGACACTCCCACGTTTCCATACCCTCACCAGTGCCCTAAGCGTTGCCGTTCCCTAACCCTAACCCTAGCCCGGAATGGAAACCCACCACCAGCCCTACACTTTATCCTACGCCGTTGCCTACTCCTGACCCGTATGCTGGCACTGACCCGTGCGTCAGCATGTAGCCCGACCCTCCCACGTTTCTGTACACTCCCCTGTGCCCTAAGCCTTGCCGTTCCCTAACCCTAACCCTAGCCCGGAATAGAAACCCACCACCAGCCCTACACCTTACCTTAAGCCGTTGCCTACTCCTGGCCCGTACGCTGGCACTGACCCGTGCGTCAGCACGTAGCCTGACCCTCCCACGTTTCCGTACCCTCACCTGTGCCCTAAGCCTTGCCGTTCCCTAACCCTAACCCTAGCCGGGAATAGAAAGCCACCACCAACCCTACACATTACCTTACGCCGTACCCTACTCCTGACCCGTACGCTGGCACTGACACGTGCGTCAGCACGTAGCCTGACCCTCCCACGTTTCCGTACCCTCACCTGTGCCCTAAGCCTTGCCGTTCCCTAACCCTAACCCTAGCCCGGAATAGAAACCCACCACCAGCCCTACACTTTTCCTTACGCCGTACCCTACTCCTGACCTGTACGCTGGCACTGACCTGTGCGTCAGCACGTAGCCTGACCCTCCCACGTTTCCGTACCCTCACCTGTGCCCTAAGCCTTGTCATTCCCTAACCCTAACCCTAGCCCGGAACGCAAATCCACCACCAGCCATACACTTTATCCTACGCCGTTGCCTACTCCTGGCCCGTACGCTGGCACTGACACGTGCGTCAGCACGTAGCCCGACCCTCCCACGTTTCCGTACCCTCACCTGTGCCCTAAGCCTTGCCGTTCCCTAACCCTAACCCTAGCCTGGAACGGAAACCAACCACGAGCCCTACACCTTACCTTACGCCGTTGCTTACTCCTGGCCCATACGCTGGCACTGACACGTGCGTCAGCACGTAGCCCGACCCTCCCACGTTTCCGTAACCTCACCTGTGCCCTAAGCCTTGCCGTTCCCTAACCCTAACCCTAGCCCGGAATGGAAACCCACCACCAGCCCTACACCTTACCTTACGCCGTACCCTATTCCTGGCCCGTACGCTGGCACTGAACCGTGCGTTAGCACGTAGCCTGACCCTCCCACGTTTCCGTACCCTCACTTGTGCCCTAAGCCTTGCCGTTCCGTAACCCTAACCCTAGCCCGGAATAGAAACCCACCACCAGCCCTACACTTTATCCTACGCCGTTGCCTACTCCTGGCCTGTACTCTGGCACTGCCCCGTGCATCAGCACGTAGCCTTACACTCTGGCGTTTCCGTACCCTCTCCTGTGCCGTAAGCCTTGCCGTTCCCTAACCCTAACCCTAGCCCAGAACGCAAATCCACCACCAGCCTACACTTTATCCTACGCCGTTGCCTACTCCTGGCCCGTACGCTGGCACTGACCCGTGCGTCAGCACGTAGCACGAGACTCCCACGTTTCCGTACCTTCACCTGTGCCCTAAGCCTTGCCGTTCCCTAACCCTAACCCTAGCCCGGAACGGAAACCCACCACCAGCCCTACACCTTACCTTACGCCATAACCTACTCCTGACCCGAACGCTGGCACTGACCCGTGCGTCAGCACGAAGCCTGACCCTCCCACGATTCCGTACCCTCACCTGTGCCCTATGCCTTGCCGTTCCCTAACCCTAACCCTAGCCAGGAATAGAAACCCACCACCAGCCCTACACCTTACCTTACGCCGTACCCTACTCCTGACCTGTACGCTGGCACTGACCTGTGCGTCAGCACGTAGCCTGACCCTCCCACGTTTCCGTACCCTCACCTGTGCCCTAAGCCTTGCCGTTCCCTAACCCTAACCCTAGCCCGGAATGGAAACCCACCACCAGCCCTACACTTTATCCTACGTCGTTGCCTACTCCTGACACGTATGCTGGCACTGACCCGTGCGTCAGCACGTAGCCCGACCCTCCCACGTTTCTGTACCCTCACCTGTGCCCTAAGCCTTGCCGTTCCCTAACCCTAACCCTAGCCCGGAATAGAAACCCACCACCAGCCCTACACCCTACCTTAAGCCGTTGCCTACTCCTGGCCCGTACGCTGGCACTGACCCGTGCGTCAGCACGTAGCCTGACCCTCCCACGTTTCCGTACCCTCACCTGTGCCCTAAGCCTTGCCGTTCACTAACCCTAACCCTAGCCCGGAATAGAAACCCACCACCAGCCCTACACCTTACCTTACGCCGTACCCTACTCCTGACCCGTACGCTGGCACTGACATGTGCGTCAGCACGTAGCCTGACCCTCACACGTTTCCGTACCCTCACCTGTGCCCTAAGCCTTGCCGTTCCCTAACCCTAACCCTAGCCCGGAATAGAAACCCACCACCAGCCCTACACTTTTCCTTACGCCGTACCCTACTCCTGACCTGTACGCTGGCACTGAGCTGTGCGTCAGCACGTAGCCTGACGCTGCCACGTTTCCGTACCCTCACCTTGCCCTAAGCCTTGCCGTTCCCTAACCCTAACCCTAGCCCGGAACGCAAATCCACCACCAGCCATACACTTTATCCTACGACGTTGCCTACTCCTGGCCCGTACGCTGGCACTGACACGTGCGTCAGCACGTAGCCCGACCCTCCCACGTTTCCGTACCCTCACCTGTGCCCTAAGCCTTGCCGTTCCCTAACCCTAACCCTAGCCTGGAACGGAAACCAACCACCAGCCCTACAGCTTACCTTACGCCGTTGCTTACTCCTGGCCCGTACGCTGGCACTGACCCGTGCGTCAGCACGTAGCCTGACCCTCCCACCTTTCCGTAACCTCACCTGTGCCCTAAGCCTTGCCGTTCCCTAACCCTAACACTAGCCCGGAACGGAAATCAACCACCAGCCCTACACTTTATCCTACGCCGTTGCATACTCCTGGCCCGTACGCTGGCACTGACCCATGCGTCAGCACGTAGCCCGACCCTCCCACGTTTCTGTACCCTCACCTGTGCCCTAAGCCTTGCCGTTCCCTAACCCTAACCCTAGCCCGGAATAGAAACCCACCACCAGCCCTACACCTTACCTTACGCCATACCCTCCTCCTGACCCGTACGCTGGCACTGACCCGTGCGTCAGCACGTAGCCTGACCCTCCCACGTTTCCGTGCCCTCACCTGTGCCCTAAGCCTTGCGGTTCCCTAACCCTAACCCAAGCCCGGAATAGAAACCCACCACAAGCCCTACACGTTACCTTACGCCGTACCATATTCCTGACCTGTACGCTGGCACTGACCTGTGCGTCAGCACGTAGCCTGACCCTCCCACGTTTCCGTACCCTCACCTGTGCCCTAAGCCTTGCCGTTCCCTAACCCTAACCCTAGCCCCGAACGCAAATCCACCACCAGCCCTACACTTTATCCTACGCCGTTGCCTACTCCTGGCCCGTACGCTGGCACTGACCCGTGCGTCAGCACGTAGCCCGACCCTCCCACGTTTCCGTACCCTCACCTGTGCCCTTAGCCTTGCCGTTCCCTATCACTAACCCTAGCCTGGAACGCAAATCCACCACTAGCCCTACACTTTATCCTACGCCGTTGCCTACTCCTGGCCCGTACGCTGGCACTGACCCGTGCGTCAGCACGTAGCCCGACCCTCCCACGTTTCCGTACCCTCACCTGTGCCCTAAGCCTTGCCGTTCCCTAACACTAACCCTAGCCTGGAACGGAAACCAACCACCAGCCCTACACCTTACCTTACGCCGTTGCCTACTCCTGGCACGTATGCTGGCACTGACCCGTGCGTCAGCACGTAGCCTGAACCTCCCACGTTTCCGTACCCTCACCTGTGCCCTAAGCCTTGCCGTTCCCTAACCCTAACCCTAGCCTGGAACGGAAACCAACCACCAGCCCTAAACCTTACCCTACGCCGTTGCCTACTCCTGGCCTGTTCTCTGGCACTGACCCGTTCATCAGCACGTAGCCTTACCCTCCCGCGTTTCCGTACCCTGACCTGTGCCCTAAGCCTTGCCGTTCCCTAACCCTAACCCTAGCCCGGAATAGAAACCCACCACCAGCCCTACACCTTACCTTACGCCGTACCCTACTCCTGACCCGTACGCTGGCACTGACCCGTGCGTCAGCACGTAGCCTGACCCTCCCACGTTTCCGTGCCCTCAGCTGTGCCCTAAGCCTTGCCGTTCCCTAACCCTAACCCTAGCCCGGAATGGAAACCCACCACCAGCCCTACACCTTACCTTACGCCGTACCCTATTCCTGGCCAGTACGCTGGCACTGAACCGTGCGTCAGCACGTAGCCTGACCCTCCCACGTTTCCGTACCCTCACTTGTGCCCTAAGCCTTGCCGTTCCCTAACCCTAACCCTAGCCCGGAATAGAAACCCACCACCAGCCCTACACCTTACCTTACGCCGTACGCTACTCCTGACCCGTACGCTGGCACTGACCCGTTTGTCTGCACGTAGCCTGACCCTCCCACGCTTCCGTACCCTCACCTGTGCCCTAAGCCTTGCCGTTCCCTAACCCTAACCCTAGCCCGGAACGCAAATCCACCACCTGCCCTACACTTTATCCTACGCCGTTGCCTACTCCTGGCCTGTACGCTGGCACTGACCCGTGCATCAGCACGTAGCCCGACCCTCCCACGTTTCCGTACCCTCACCTGTGCCCTAAGCCTTGCCGTTCCCTAACCCTAACCCTAGCCCGGAATGGAAACCCACCACCAGCCCTACACCTTACCCTACGCCGTTGCCTACTCCTGGCCTGTACTCTGGCACTGCCCCGTGCATCAGCACGTAGCCTTACACTCTGGCGTTTCCGTACCCTCTCCTGTGCCCTAAGCCTTGCCGTTCCCTAACCCTAACCCTAGCCCAGAACGCAAATCCACCACCAGCCTACACTTTATCCTACGCCGTTGCCTACTCCTGGCCCGTACGCTGGCACTGACCCGTGCGTCAGCACGTAGCACGAGCCTCCCACGTTTCCGTACCTTCACCTGTGCCCTAAGCCTTGCCGTTCCCTAACCCTAACCCTAGCCCGGAACGGAAACCCACCACCAGCCTGACACCTTACATTCCGCCGTACCCTATTCCTGGCCCGTACGCTGGCACTGACCCGTGCGTCAGCACGTAGCCCGACCCTCCCACGTTTCCGTACCCTCACCTGTGCCCTAAGCCTTGCCGTTCCCTAACCCTAACCCTAGCCCGGAATAGAAACCCACCACCAGCCCTACACCTTACCTTACGCCATAACCTACTCCTGACCCGTACGCTGGCACTGACCCGTGCGTCAGCACGTAGACTGACCCTCCCACGTTTCCGTACCCTCACCTGTGCCCTATGCCTTGCCGTTCCCTAACCCTAACCCTAGCCCGGAATAGAAACCCACCACCAGCCCTACACCTTACCTTACGCCGTACCCTACTCCTGACCTGTACGCTGGCACTGACCTGTGCGTCAGCACGTAGCCTGACCGTCCCACGTTTCCGTACCCTCACCTGTGCCCTAAGCCTTGCCGTTCCCTAACCCTAACCCTAGCCCCGAACGCAAATCCACCACCAGCCCTACACTTTATCCTACGCCGTTGCCTACTCCTGGCCCGTACGCTGGCAATGACCCGTTCGTCAGCACGTAGCCCGACCCTCCCACGTTTCTGTACCCTCACCTGTGCCCTAAGCCTTGCCGTTCCCTAACCCTAACCCTAGCCCGGAATAGAAACCCACCACCAGCCCTACACCTTACCTTAAGCCGTTGCCTACTCCTGGCCCGTACGCTGGCACTGACCCGTGCGTCAGCACGTAGCCCGACCCTCCCACGTTTCTGTACCCTCACCTGTGCCCTAAGCCTTGCCGTTCCCTAACCCTAACCCTAGCCCGGAATAGAAACCCACCACCAGCCCTACACCTTACCTTAAGCCGTTGCCTACTCCTGGCCCGTACGCTGGCACTGACCCGTGCGTCAGCACGTAGCCTGACCCTCCCACGTTTCCGTACCCTCAACTGTGCCCTAAGCCTTGCCGTTCCCTAACCCTAACCCTAGACCGGAATAGAAACCCACCACCAGCCCTACACTTTTCCTTACGCCGTACCCTACTCCTGACCTGTACGCTGGCACTGACCTGTGCGTCAGCACGTAGCCTGACACTCCCACGTTTCCGTACCCTCACCTGTGCCCTAAGCCTTGTCATTCCCTAACCCTAACCCTAGCCCACAACGCAAATCCACCACCAGCCATACACTTTATCCTACGCCGTTGCCTACTCCTGGCCCGTACGCTGGCACTGACACATGCGTCAGCACGTAGCCCGACCCTCCCACGTTTCCGTACCCTCACCTGTGCCCTAAGCCTTGCCGTTCCCTAACCCTAACCCTAGCCCCGAACGCAAATCCACCAACAGCCCTACACTTTATCCTACGCCGTTTCCTACTCCTGGCCCGTATGCTGGCACTGACCCGTGCGTCAGCACGTAGCCCGACCCTCCCACGTTTCTGTACCCTCCCCTGTGCCCTAAGCCTTGCCATTCCCTAACCCTAACCCTAGCCCGGAATAGAAACCCACCACCAGCCCTACACCTTACCTTAAGCCGTTGCCTACTCCTGGCCCGTACGCTGGCACTGACCCGTGCGTCAGCACGTAGACTGACCCTCCCACGTTTCCGTACCCTCAACTGTGCCCTAAGCTTTGCCGTTCCCTAACCCTAACCCTAGACCGGAATAGAAACCCACCACCAGCCCTACACTTTTCCTTACGCCGTACCCTACTCCTGACCTGTACGCTGGCACTGACCTGTGCGTCAGCACGTAGCCTGACACTCCCACGTTTCCGTACCCTCACCTGTGCCCTAAGCCTTGTCATTCCCTAACCCTAACCCTAGCCCAGAACGCAAATCCACCACCAGCCATACACTTTATCCTACGCCGTTGCCTACTCCTGGCCCGTACGCTGGCACTGACACATGCGTCAGCACGTAGCCCGACCCTCCCACGTTTCCGTACCCTCATCTGTGCCCTAAGCCTTGCCGTTCCCTAACCCTAACCCTAGCCCCGAACGCAAATCCACCAACAGCCCTACAATTTATCCTACGCCGTTTCCTACTCCTGGCCCGTACGCTGGCACTGACCCGTGCGTCAGCACGTAGCCCGACCCTCCCACGTTTCTGTACCCTCCCCTGTGCCCTAAGCCTTGCCATTCCCTAACCCTAACCCTAGCCCGGAATAGAAACCCACCACCAGCCCTACACCTTACCTTAAGCCGTTGCCTACTCCTGGCCCGTACGCTGGCACTGACCCGTGCGTCAGCACGTAGCCTGACCCTCCCACGTTTCCGTACCCTCACCTGTGCCCTAAGCCTTGCCGTTCCCTAACCCTAACCCTAGCCGGGAATAGAAAGCCACCACCAACCCTACACATTACCTTACGCCGTACCCTACTCCTGACCCGTACGCTGGCACTGACACGTGCGTCAGCACGTAGCCTGACCCTCCCACGTTTCCGTACCCTCACCTGTGCCCTAAGCCTTGCCGTTCCCTAACCCTAACCCTAGCCCGGAATAGAAACCCACCACCAGCCCTACACTTTTCCTTACGCCGTACCCTACTCCTGACCTGTACGCTGGCACTGACCTGTGCGTCAGCACGTAGCCTGACCCTCCCACGTTTCCGTACCCTCACCTGTGCCCTAAGCCTTGTCATTCCCTAACCCTAACCCTAGCCCGGAACGCAAATCCACCACCAGCCATACACTTTATCCTACGCCGTTGCCTACTCCTGGCCCGTACGCTGGCACTGACACGTGCGTCAGCACGTAGCCCGACCCTCCCACGTTTCCGTACCCTCACCTGTGCCCTAAGCCTTGCCGTTACCTAACCCTAACCCTAGCCTGGAACGGAAACCAACCACGAGCCCTACACCTTACCTTACGCCGTTGCTTACTCCTGGCCCGTACGCTGGCACTGACACGTGCGTCAGCACGTAGCCCGACCCTCCCACGTTTCCGTAACCTCACCTGTGCCCTAAGCCTTGCCGTTCCCTAACCCTAACCCTAGCCCCGAATGCAAATCCACCACCAGCCCTACACTTTATCCTACGCCGTTGCCTACTCCTGGCCCGTACGCTGGCACTGACCCGTGCGTCAGCACGTAGCCCGACCCTCCCACGTTTCTGTACCCTCACCTGTGCCCTAAGCCTTGCCGTTCCCTAACCCTAACCCTAGCCCGGAATAGAAACCCACCACCAGCCCTACACCTTACCTTAAGCCGTTGCCTACTCCTGGCCCGTACGCTGGCACAGACCCGTGCGTCAGCACGTAGCCCGAACCTCCCACGTTTCTGTACCCTCACCTGTGCCCTAAGCCTTGCCGTTCCCTAACCCTAACCCTAGCCCGGAATAGAAACCCACCACCAGCCCTACACCTTACCTTAAGCCGTTGCCTACTCCTGGCCCGTACGCTGGCACTGACCCGTGCGTCAGCACGTAGCCCGACCCTCCCACGTTTCTGTACCCTCACCTGTGCCCTAAGCCTTGCCGTTCCCTAACCCTAACCCTAGCCCGGAATAGAAACCCACCACCAGCCCTACACCTTACCTTAAGCCGTTGCCTACTCCTGGCCCGTACGCTGGCACTGACCCGTTCGTCAGCACGTAGCCTGACCCTCCCACGTTTCCGTACCCTCAACTGTGCCCTAAGCCTTGCCGTTCCCTAACCCTAACCCTAGACCGGAATAGAAACCCACCACCAGCCCTACACTTTTCCTTACGCCGTACCCTACTCCTGACCTGTACGCTGGCACTGACCTGTGCGTCAGCACGTAGCCTGACACTCCCACGTTTCCGTACCCTCACCTGTGCCCTAAGCCTTGTCATTCCCTAACCCTAACCCTAGCCCAGAACGCAAATCCACCACCAGCCATACACTTTATCCTACGCCGTTGCCTACTCCTGGCCCGTACGCTGGCACTGACACATGCGTCAGCACGTAGCCCGACCCTCCCACGTTTCCGTACCCTCACCTGTGCCCTAAGCCTTGCCGTTCCCTAACCCTAACCCTAGCCCCGAACGCAAATCCACCAACAGCCCTACACTTTATCCTACGCCGTTTCCTACTCCTGGCCCGTACGCTGGCACTGACCCGTGCGTCAGCACGTAGCCCGACCCTCCCACGTTTCTGTACCCTCCCCTGTGCCCTAAGCCTTGCCATTCCCTAACCCTAACCCCAGCCCGGAATAGAAACCCACCACCAGCCCTACACCTTACCTTAAGCCGTTGCCTACTCCTGGCCCGTACGCTGGCACTGACCCGTGCGTCAGCACGTAGCCTGACCCTCCCACGTTTCCGTACCCTCACCTGTGCCCTAAGCCTTGCCGTTCCCTAACCCTAACCCTAGCCGGGAATAGAAAGCCACCACCAACCCTACACATTACCTTACGCCGTACCCTACTCCTGACCCGTACGCTGGCACTGACACGTGCGTCAGCACGTAGCCTGACCCTCCCACGTTTCCGTACCCTCACCTGTGCCCTAAGCCTTGCCGTTCCCTAACCCTAACCCTAGCCCGGAATAGAAACCCACCACCAGCCCTACACTTTTCCTTACGCCGTACCCTACTCCTGACCTGTACGCTGGCACTGACCTGTGCGTCAGCACGTAGCCTGACCCTCCCACGTTTCCGTACCCTCACCTGTGCCCTAAGCCTTGTCATTCCCTAACCCTAACCCTAGCCCGGAACGCAAATCCACCACCAGCCATACACTTTATCCTACGCCGTTGCCTACTCCTGGCCCGTACGCTGGCACTGACACGTGCGTCAGCACGTAGCCCGACCCTCCCACGTTTCCGTACCCTCACCTGTGCCCTAAGCCTTGCCGTTTCCTAACCCTAACCCTAGCCTGGAACGGAAACCAACCACGAGCCCTACACCTTACGTTACGCCGTTGCTTACTCCTGGCCCGTACGCTGGCACTGACACGTGCGTCAGCACGTAGCCCGACCCTCCCACGTTTCCGTAACCTCACCTGTGCCCTAAGCCTTGCCGTTCCCTAACCCTAACCCTAGCCCCGAATGCAAAGCCACCACCAGCCCTACACTTTATCCTACGCCGTTGCCTACTCCTGGCCCGTACGCTGGCACTGACCCGTGCGTCAGCACGTAGCCCGACCCTCCCACGTTTCTGTACCCTCACCTGTGCCCTAAGCCTTGCCGTTCCCTAACCCTAACCCTAGCCCGGAATAGAAACCCACCACCAGCCCTACACCTTACCTTAAGCCGTTGCCTACTCCTGGCCCGTACGCTGGCACTGACCCGTGCGTCAGCACGTAGCCCGAACCTCCCACGTTTCTGTACCCTCACCTGTGCCCTAAGCCTTGCCGTTCCCTAACCCTAACCCTAGCCCGGAATAGAAACCCACCACCAGCCCTACACCTTACCTTAAGCCGTTGCCTACTCCTGGCCCGTACGCTGGCACTGACCCATGCGTCAGCACGTAGCCTGACCCTCCCACGTTTCCGTACACTCACCTGTGCCCTAAGCCTTGCCGTTCCCTAACCCTAACACTAGCCCGGAATGGAAATCAACCACCAGCCCTACACTTTATCCTACGCCGGTGCATACTCCTGGCCCGTACGCTGGCACTGACCCGTGCGTCAGCACGTAGCCCGACCCTCCCACGTTTCTGTACCCTCACCTGTGCCCTAAGCCTTGCCGTTCCCTAACCCTAACCCTAGCCCGGAATAGAAACCCACCACCAGCCCTACACCTTACCTTACGCCATACCCTACTCCTGACCCGTACGCTGGCACTGACCCGTGCGACAGCACGTAGCCTGACCCTCCCACGTTTCCGTGCCCTCACCTGTGCCCTAAGCCTTGCGGTTCCCTAACCCTAACCCTAGCCCGGAATAGAAACCCACCACCAGCCCTACACGTTACCTTACGCCGTACCATATTCCTGACATGTACGCTGGCACTGACCTGTGCGTCAGCACGTATCCTGACCCTCCCACGTTTCCGTACCCTCACCTGTGCCCTAAGCCTTGCCGTTCCCTAAACCTAACCCTAGCCCCGAACGCAAATCCACCACCAGCCCTACACTTTATCCTACGCCGTTGCCTACTCCTGGCCCGTACGCTGGCACTGACCCGTGCGTCAGCACGTAGCCCGACCCTCCCACGTTTCCGTACCCTCACCTGTGCCCTAAGCCTTGCCGTTCCCTAACCCTAACCCTAGCCTGGAACGCAAATCCACCACTAGCCCTATACTTTATCCTACGCCGTTGCCTACTCCTGGCCCGTACGCTGGCACTGACCCGTGCGTCAGCACGTAGCCCGACCCTCCCACGTTTCCGTACCCTCACCTGTGCCCTAAGCCTTGCCGTTCCCTAACCCTAACCCTAGCCTGGAACGGAAACCAACCACAAGCCCTACACCTTACCTTACGCCGTTGCCTACTCCTGGCACGTATGCTGGCACTGACCCGTGCGTCAGCACGTAGCCTAAACCTCCCACGTTTCCGTACCCTCACCTGTGCCCTAAGCCTTGCCTTTCCCTAACGCTAACCCTAGCCCGGAATGAAAACCCACCACCAGTCCTACACCTTACCTTACGCCGTTGCCCACTCCTGGCCCGAACGCTGGCACGGACCCGTGAATCAGCACGTAGCCCGACCCTCCCACGTTTCCGTTCCCTCCCCTGTGCCCTAAGCCTTGCCGTTCCCTAACCCTAACCCTAGCCTGGAACGGAAATCAACCACCAGCCCTACACCTTACCCTACGCCGTTGCCTACTCCTGGCCTGTACTCTGGCACTGACCCGTTCATCAGCACGTAGCCTTACCCTCCCGCGTTTCCGTACCCTGACCTGTGCCCTAAGCCTTGCCGTTCCCTAACCCTAACCCTAGCCCGGAATAGAAACCCACCACCAGCCCTACACCTTACCTTACGCCGTACCCTACTCCTGACCCGTACGCTGGCACTGACCCGTGCGTCAGCACGTAGCCTGACCCTCCCACGTTTCCGTGCCCTCAGCTGTGCCCTAAGACTTGCCGTTCCCTAACCCTAACCCTAGCCCGGAATGGAAACCCACCACCAGCCCTACACCTTAACTTACGCCGTACCCTATTCCTGGCCCGTACGCTGGCACTGAACCGTGCGTCAGCACGTAGCCTGACCCTCCCACGTTTCCGTACCCTCACTTGTGCCCTAAGCCTTGCCGTTCCCTAACCCTAACCCTAGCCCGGATTAGAAACCCACCACCAGCCCTACACCTTACCTTACGCCGTACCCTACTCCTGACCCGTACGCTGGCACTGACCCGTTCGTCTGCACGTAGCCTGACCCTCCCACGCTTCCGTACCCGCACCTGTGCCCTAAGCCTTGCCGTTCCCTAACCCTAACCCTAGCCCGGAACGCAAATCCACCTCCAGCCCTACACTTAATCCTACGCCGTTGCCTACTCCTGGCCAGTACGCTGGCACTGACCCGTGCATCAGCACGTAGCCCGACCCTCCCACGTTTCCGTACCCTCACCTGTGCCCTAAGCCTTGCCGTTCCCTAACCCTAACCCTAGCCCGGATTAGAAACCCACCACCAGCCCTACACCTTACCTTATGCCGTTGCCTACACCTGGCCCGTACGCTGGCACTGACCCGTGCGTCGGCACGTAGCCTGACCCTCCCACGTTTCCGTACCCTCACCTGTGCCCTAAGCCTTGCCGTTCCCTAACCCTAACCCTAGCCCGGAATGGAAACCCACCACCAGCCCTACACCTTACCCTACGCCGTTGCCTACTCCTGGCCTGTACTCTGGCACTGCCCCGTGCGTCAGCACGTAGCCTTACACTCTGGCGTTTCCGTACCCACTCCTGTGCCCTAAGCCTTGCCGTTCCCTAACCCTAACCCTAGCCCAGAACGCAAATCCACCACCAGCCTACACTTTATCCTACGCCGTTGCCTACTCCTGGCCCGTACGCTGGCACTGACCCGTGCGTCAGCACGTAGCACGAGCCTCCCACGTTTCCGTACCTTCACCTGTGCCCTAAGCCTTGCCGTTCCCTAACCCTAACCCTAGCCCGGAATAGAAACCCACCACCAGCCCTACACCTTACCTTACGCCATAACCTACTCCTGACCCGTACGCTGGCACTGACCCGTGCGTCAGCACGTCGACTGACCCTCCCACGTTTCCGTACCCTCACCTGTGCCCTATGCCTTGCCGTTCCCTAACCCTAACCCTAGCCCGGAATAGAAACCCACCACCAGCCCTACACCTTACCTTACGCCGTACCCTAATCCTGACCTGTACGCTGGCACTGACCTGTGCGTCAGCACGTAGCCTGTCCCTCCCACGTTTCCGTACCCTCACCTGTGCCCTAAGCCTTGCCATTCCCTAACCCTAACCCTAGCCCGGAAAGCAAATCCACCACCAGCCCTACACTTTATCCTACGCCGTTGCCTACTCCTGGCCCGTACGCTGGCACTGACCCGTGCGTCAGCACGTAGCCCGACCCTCACACGTTTCCGTACCCTCACCTGTGCCCTAAGCCTTGCCGTTCCCTAACCCTAACCCTAGCCCGGAATAGAAACCCACCACCAGCCCTACACCTTACCTTACGCCATAACCTACTCCTGACCCGTACGCTGGCACTGACCCGTGCGTCAGCACGTCGACTGACCCTCCCACGTTTCCGTACCCTCACCTGTGCCCTATGCCTTGCCGTTCCCTAACCCTAACCCTAGCCCGGAATAGAAACCCACCACCAGCCCTACACCTTACCTTACGCCGTACCCTAATCCTGACCTGTACGCTGGCACTGACCTGTGCGTCAGCACGTAGCCTGACCCTCCCACGTTTCCGTACCCTCACCTGTGCCCTAAGCCTTGCCGTTCCCTAACCCTAACCCTAGCCCCGAACGCAAATCCACCACCAGCCCTACACTTTATCCTATGCCGTTGCCTACTCCTGGCCCGTACGCTGGCACTGACCCGTGCGTCAGCACGTAGCCCGTCCCTCCCACGTTTCTGTACCCTGACCTGTGCCCTAAGCCTTGCCGTTCCCTAACCCTAACCCTAGCCCGGAATAGAAACCCACCACCAGCCCTACACCTTACCTTAAGCCGTTGCCTACTCCTGGCCCGTACGCTGGCACTGACCCGTGCGTCAGCACGTAGCCCGACCATCCCACGTTTCTGTACCCTCACCTGTGCCCTAAGCCTTGCCGTTCCCTAACCCTAACCCTAGCCCGGAATAGAAACCCACCACCAGCCCTACACCTTACCTTAAGCCGTTGCCTACTCCTGGCCCGTACGCTGGCACTGACCCGTGCGTCAGCCAGTAGCCTGACCCTCCCACGTTTCCGTACCCTCACCAGTGCCCTAAGCATTGCCGTTCCCTAACCCTAACCCTAGCCCGGAATGGAAACCCACCTCCAGCCCTACACTTTATCCTACGCCGTTGCCTACTCCTGACCCGTATGCTGGCACTGACCCGTGCGTCAGCACGTAGACCGACCCTCCCACGTTTCTGTACCCTCACCTGTGCCCTAAGCCTTGCCGTTCCCTAACCCTAACCCTAGTCCGGAATAGAAACCCACCACCAGCCCTACACCTTACCTTAAGCCGTTGACTACTCCTGGCCCGTATGCTGGCACTGACCCGTGCGTCAGCACGTAGCCTGACCCTCCCACGTTTCCGTACCCTCACCTGTGCCCTAAGCCTTGCCGTTCCCTAACCCTAACACTAGCCGGGAATAGAAAGCCACCACCAGCCCTACACCTTACCTTACGCCGTACCCTACTCCTGACCCGTACGCTGGCACTGACACGTGCGTCAGCACGTAGCCTGACCCTCCCACGTTTCCGTACCCTCACCTCTGCCGTAAGCCTTGCCGTTCCCTAACCCTAACCCTAGCCCGGAATAGAAACCCACCACCAGCCCTACACCTTACCTTACGCCGTACCCTACTCCTGACCTGTACGCTGGCACTGACCTGTGCGTCAGCACGTAGCCTGACCCTCCCACGTTTCCGTACCATCACCTGTGCCCTAAGCCTTGTCATTCCCTAACCCTAACCCTAGCCCGGAACGCAAATCCACCACCAGCCATACACTTTATCCTACGCCGTTGCCTACTCCTGGCCCGTACGCTTGCACTGACACGTGCGTCAGCACGTAGCCCGACCCTCCCACGTTTCCGTACCCTCACCTGTGCCCTAAGCCTTGCCGTTCCCTAACCCTAACCCTAGCCTGGAACGGAAACCAACCACGAGCCCTACACCTTACCTTACGCCGTTGCTTATTCCTGGCCCGTACGCTGGCACTGACCCGAGTGTCAGCACGTAGCCTGACCCTCCCACGTTTCCGTAACATCACCTGTGCCCTAAGCCTTCCCGTTCCCTAACCCTAACACTAGCCCGGAACGGAAATCAACCACCAGCCCTACACTTTATCCTACGCAGTTGCCTACTCCTGGCCCGTACGCTGGCACTGACCCGTGCGTCAGCACGTAGCCCGACCCTCCCACGTTTCTGTACCCTCACCTGTGCCCTAAGCCTTGCCGTTCCCTAACCCTAACCCTAGCCCGGAATAGAAACCCACCACCAGCCCTACACCTTACCTTACGCCATACCCTACTCCTGACCCGTACGCTGGCACTGACCCGTGCGTCAGCACGTAGCCTGACCCTCCCACGTTTCCGTGCCCTCACCTGTGCCCTAAGCCTTGCCGTTCGCTAACCCTAACCCTCGCCCGGAATAGAAACCCACCACCAGCCCTACACGGTACCTTACGCCATACCATACTCCTGACCTGTACGCTGGCACTGACCTGTGCGTCAGCACGTAGCCTGACCCTCCCACGTTTCCGTACCCTCACCTGTGCCCTAAGCCTTGCCGTTCCCTAACCCTAACCCTAGCCCCGAATGCAAATCCACCACCAGCCCTACACTTTATCCTACGCCGTTGCCTACTCCTGGCCCGTACGCTGGCACTGACCCGTGCGTCAGCACGTAGCCCGACCCTCCCACGTTTCTGTACCCTCACCTGTGCCCTAAGTCTTGCCGTTCCCTAACCCTAACACTAGCCGGGAATAGAAACCCACCACCAGCCCTACACCTTACCAAAAGCCATTGCCTACTCCTGTCCCGTACGCTGGCACTGACCCGTGCGTCAGCACGTAGCCCGAACCTCCCACGTTTCTGTACCCTCACCTGTGCCCTAAGCCTTGCCGTTCCCTAACCCTAACCCTAGACCGGAATAGAAACCCACCACCAGCCCTACACCTTACCTTACGCCGTACCCTATTCCTGGCCCGTACGCTGGCACTGAACCGTGCGTCAGCACGTAGCCTGACCCTCCCACGTTTCCGTACCCTCACTTGTGCCCTAAGCCATGCCGTTCCCTAACCCTAACCCTAGCCCGGAATAGAAACCCACCACCAGCCCTACACTTTATCCTACGCCGTTGCCTACTCCTGGCCTGTACTCTGGCACTGCCCCGTGCATCAGCACGTAGCCTTACACTCTGGCGTTTCCGTACCCTCTCCTGTGCCGTAAGCCTTGCCGTTCCCTAACCCTAACCCTAGCCCAGAACGCAAATCCACCACCAGCCTACACTTTATCCTACGCCGTTGCCTACTCCTGGCCCGTACGCTGGCACTGACCCGTGCGTCAGCACGTAGCACGAGCCTCCCACGTTTCCGTACCTTCACCTGTGCCCTAAGCCTTGCCGTTCCCTAACCCTAACCCTAGCCCGGAATGGAAACCCACCACCAGCCCTACACCTTACCTTACGCCATAACCTACTCCTGACCCGAACGCTGGCACTGACCCGTGCGTCAGCACGAAGCCTGTCCCTCCCACGTTTCTGTACCCTCACCTGTGCCCTATGCCTTGCCGTTCCCTAACCCTAACCCTAGCCCGGAATAGAAACCCACCACCAGCCCTACACCTTACCTTACGCCGTACCCTACTCCTGACCTGTACGCTGGCACTGACCTGTGCGTCAGCACGTAGCCTGACCCTCCCACGTTTCCGTACCCTCACCTGTGCCCTAAGCCTTGCCGTTCCATAACCCTAACCCTAGCCCCGAACGCAAATCCACCACCAGCCCTACACTTTATCCTACGCCGTTGCCTGCTCCTGGCCCGTACGCTGGCACTGACCCGTGTGTCAGCACGTAGCCCGACCCTCCCACGTTTCTGTACCCTCACCTGTGCCCTAAGCCTTGCCGTTCCCTAACCCTAACCCTAGCCCGGAATAGAAACCCACCACCAGCCCTACACCTTACCTTAAGCCGTTGCCTACTCCTGGCCCGTACGCTGGCACTGACCCGTGCGTCAGCACGTAGCCAGACCCTCCCACGTTTCTGTACCCTCACCTGTGCCCTAAGCCTTGCCGTTCCCTAACCCTAACCCTAGCCCGGAATAGAAACCCACCACCAGCCCTACACCTTACCTTAAGCCGTTGCCTACTCCTGGCCCGTACGCTGGCACTGACCCGTGCGTAAGCACGTAGCCTGACCCTCCCACGTTTCCGTACCCTCACCTGTGCCCTAAGCGTTGCCGTTCCCTAACCCTAACCCTAGCCCGTAATGGAAACCCACCACCAGCCCTACACTTTATCCTACGTCGTTGCCTACTCCTGACCCGTATGCTGGCACTGACCCGTGCATCAGCACGTAGCCCGACCCTCCCACGTTTCTGTACCCTCACCTGTGCCCTAAGCCTTGCCGTTCCATAACCCTAACCCTAGCCCGGAATAGAAACCCACCACCAGCCCTACACCCTACCTTAAGCCGTTGCCTACTCCTGGCCCGTACGCTGGCACTGACCCGTGCGTCAGCACGTAGCCTGACCCTCCCACGTTTCCGTACCCTCACCTGTGCCCTAAGCCTTGCCGTTCCCTAACCCTAACCCTAGCCCGGAATAGAAACCCACCACCAGCCCTACACCTTACCTTACGCCGTACCCTACTCCTGACCCGTACACTGGCACTGACACGTGCGTCAGCACATAGCCTGACCCTCCCACGTTTCCGTACCCTCACCAGTGCCCTAAGCCTTGCCGTTCCCTAACCCTAACCCTAGCCCGGAATAGAAACCCACCACCAGCCCTACACTTTTCCTTACGCCGTACCCTACTCCTGACCTGTACGCTGGCACTGAGCTGTGCGTCAGCACGTAGCCTGACCATGCCACGTTTCCGTACCCTCACCTGTGCCCTAAGCCTTGCCGTTCCCTAACCCTAACCCTAGCCCGGAACGCAAATCCACCACCAGCCATACACTTTATCCTACGCCGTTGCCTACTCCTGGCCCGTACGCTGGCACTGACACGTGCGTCAGCACGTAGCCCGACCCTCCCACGTTTCCGTACCCTCACCTGTGCCCTAAGACTTGCCGTTCCCTAACCCTAACCCTAGCCTGGAACGGAAACCAACCACCAGCCCTACACCTTACCTTACGCCGTTGCTTACTCCTGGCCCGTACGCTGGCACTGACCCGTGCGTCAGCACGTAGCCTGACCCTCCCACGTTTCCGTAACCTCACCTGTACCCTAAGCCTTGCCGTTCCCTAACCCTAACACTAGCCCGGAACGGAAATCAACCACCAGCCCTACACTTTATCCTACGCCGTTGCATACTCCTGGCCCGTACGCTGGCACTGACCCGTGCGTCAGCACGTAGCCCGACCCTCCCACGTTTCTGTACCCTCACCTGTGCCCTAAGCCTTGCCGTTCCCTAACCCTAACCCAAGCCCGGAATAGAAACCCACCACCAGCCCTACAACTTACCTTACGCCATACCCTACTCCTGACCCGTACGCTGGCACTGACCCGTGCGTCAGCACGTAGCCTGACCCTCCCACGTTTCCGTACCCTCACCTGTGCCCTAAGCCTTGCCGTTCCCTAACCCTAACCCTAGCCCCGAACGCAAATCCACCACGAGCCCTACACTATATCCTACGCCGTTGCCTACTCCTGGCCCGTACGCTGGCACTGACCCGTGCGTCAGCACGTAGCCCGACCCTCCCACGTTTCCGTACCCTAACCTGTGCCCTAAGCCTTGCCGTTCCCTAACCCTAACCCTAGCCTGGAACGCAAATCCACCACTAGCCCTACACTTTATCCTACGCCGTTGCCTACTCCTGGACCGTACGCTGGCACTGACCCGTGCGTCAGCACGTAGCCCGACCCTCCCACGTTTCCGTACCCTCACCTGTGCCCTAAGCATTGCCGTTCCCTAACCCTAACCCTAGCCTGGAACGGAAACCAACCACCAGCCCTACACCTTACCTTACGCCGTTGCCTAATCCTGGCACGTATGCTGGCACTGACCCGTGCGTCAGCACGTAGCCTGAACCTCCCACGTTTCCGTACCCTCACCTGTGCCCTAAGCCTTGCCTTTCCCTAACGCTAACCCTAGCCCGGAATGAAAACCCACCACCAGCCCTACACCTTACCCTACGCCGTTGCCTAGTCCTGGCCTGTACTCTGGCACTGACCCGTGCATCAGCACGTAGCCTTACCCTCCCGCGCTTCCGTACCCTGACCTGTGCCCTAAGCCTTGCCGATCCCTAACCCTAACCCTATCCCGGAACGGAAATCAACCACAAGCCCTACACCTTACCTTACGCCGTTGCCCACTCCTGGCCCGAACGCTGGCACGGACCCGTGACTCAGCACGTAGCCCGACCATCCCACTTTTCCGTACCCTCCCCTGTGCCCTAAGCCTTGCCGTTCCCTAACCCTAACCCTAGCTTGGAACGGAAACCAACCACCAGCCCTACACCTTACCCTACGCCGTTGCCTACTCCTGGCCTGTACTCTGGCACTGACCCGTTCATCAGCACGTAGCCTTACCCTCCCGCGTTTCCGTACCCTGACCTGTGCCCTAAGCCTTGCCGTTCCCTAACCCTAACCCTAGCCCGGAATAGAAACCCACCACCAGCCCTACACCTTACCTTACGCAGTACCCTACTCCTGACCCGTACGCTGGCACTGACCCGTGCGTCAGCACGTAGCCTGACCCTCCCACGTTTCCGTGCCCTCAGCTGTGCCCTAAGCCTTGCCGTTCCCTAACCCTAACCCTAGCCCGGAATGGAAACCCACCACAAGCCCTAAAACTTACCTTACGCCGTACCCTATTCCTGGCCCGTACGCTGGCACTGAACCGTGCGTCAGCACGTAGCCTGACCCTCCCACGTTTCCGTACCCTCACTTGTGCCCTAAGCCTTGCCGTTCCCTAACCCTAACCCTAGCCCGGAATAGAAACCCACCACCAGCCCTACACCTTACCTTACGCCGTACCCTACTCCTGACCCGTACGCTGGCACTGACCCGTTCGTCTGCACGTAGCCTGACCCTCCCACGCTTCCGTACCCTCACCTGTGCCCTAAGCCTTGCCGTTCCCTAACCCTAACCCTAGCCCGGAATAGAAACCCACCACCAGCCCTACACTTTTCCTTACGCCGTACCCTACTCCTGACCTGTACGCTGGCACTGAGCTGTGCGTCAGCACGTAGCCTGACCCTGCCACGTTTCCGTAACCTCACCTGTGCCCTAAGCCTTGCCGTTCCCTAACCCTAACACTAGCCCGGAACGGAAATCAACCACCAGCCCTACACTTTATCCTACGCCGTTGCATACTCCTGGCCCGTACGCTGGCACTGACCCGTGCGTCAGCACGTAGCCCGACCCTCCCACGTTTCTGTACCCTCACCTGTGCACTAAGCCTTGCCGTTCCCTAACCCTAACCCTAGCCCGGAATAGAAACCCACCACCAGCCCTACACCTTACCTTACGCCATACCCTACTCCTGACCCGTACGCTGGCACTGACCCGTGCGTCAGCACGTAGCCTGACCCTCCCACGTTTCCGTGCCCTCACCTGTGCCCTAAGCCTTGCGGTTCCCTAACCCTAACCCTAGACTGGAATAGCAACCCTCCACCAGCCCTACACGTTACCTTACGCCGTACCATATTCCTGACCTGTACGCTGGCACTGACCTGTGCGTCAGCACGTAGCCTGACCCTCCCACGTTTCCGTACCCTCACCTGTGCCCTAAGCCTTGCCGTTCCCTAACCCTAACCCTAGCCCAGAACGCAAATCCACCACCAGCCCTACACTTTATCCTACGCCGTTGCCTACTCCTGGCCCGTACGCTGGCACTGACCCGTGCGTCAGCACGTAGCCCGACCCTCCCACGTTTCCATACCCTCACCTGTGCCCTAAGCGTTGCCGATCCCTAACCCTAACCCTATCCCGGAACGGAAATCAACCACAAGCCCTACACCTTACCTTACGCCGTTGCCCACTCCTGGCCGGAACGCTGGCACGGACTCGTGAATCAGCACGTAGCCCGACCCTCCCACGTTTCCGTACCCTCCCCTGTGCCCTAAGCCTTGCCGTTCCCTAACCCTAACCCTAGCCTGGAACGGAAATCAACCACCAGCCCTACACCTTACCCTACGCCGTTGCCTACTCCTGGCCTGTACTCTGGCACTGACCCGTTCATCAGCACGTAGCCTTACCCTCCCGCGTTTCCGTACCCTGACCTGTGCCCTAAGCCTTGCCGTTCCCTAACCCTAACCCTAGCCCGGAATAGAAACCCACCACCAGCCCTACACCTTACCTTACGCCGTACCCTACTCCTGACCCGTACGCTGGCACTGACCCGTGCGTCAGCACGTAGCCTGACCCTCCCACGTTTCCGTGCCCTCAGCTGTGCCCTAAGACTTGCCGTTCCCTAACCCTAACCCTAGCCCGGAATGGAAACCCACCACCAGCCCTACACCTTAATTTACGCCGTACCCTATTCCTGGCCCGTACGCTGGCACTGAACCGTGCGTCAGCACGTAGCCTGACCCTCCCACGTTTCCGTACCCTCACTTGTGCCCTAAGCCTTGCCGTTCCCTAACCCTAACCCTAGCCCGGATTAGAAACCCACCACCAGCCCTACACCTTACCTTACGCCGTACCCTACTCCTGACCCGTACGCTGGCACTGAGCCGTTCGTCTGCACGTAGCCTGACCCTCCCACGCTTCCGTACCCTCACCTGTGCCCTAAGCCTTGCCGTTCCCTAACCCTAACCCTAGCCCGGAACGCAAATCCACCACCAGCCCTACACTTAATCCTACGCCGTTGCCTACTCCTGGCCAGTACGCTGGCACTGACCCGTGCATCAGCACGTAGCCCGACCCTCCCACGTTTCCGTACCCTCACCTGTGCCCTAAGCCTTGCCGTTCCCTAACCCTAACCCTAGCCTGGAACGGAAAACAACCACCAGCCCTACACCTTACCTTACGCCGTTGCCTACACCTGGCCCGTACGCTGGCACTGACCCGTGCGTCGGCACGTAGCCTGACCCTCCCACGTTTCCGTACCCTCACCTGTGCCCTAAGCCTTGCCGTTCCCTAACCCTAACCCTAGCCCGGAATGGAAACCCACCACCAGCCCTACACCTTACCCTACGCCGTTGCCTACTCCTGGCCTGTACTCTGGCACTGCCCCGTGCATCAGCACGTAGCCTTACACTCTGGCGTTTCCGTACCCACTCCTGTGCCCTAAGCCTTGCCGTTCCCTAATCCTAACCCTAGCCCAGAACGCAAATCCACCACCAGCCTACACTTTATCCTACGCCGTTGCCTACTCCTGGCCCGTACGCTGGCACTGACCCGTGCGTCAGCACGTAGCACGAGCCTCCCACGTTTCCGTACCTTCACCTGTGCCCTAAGCCTTGCCGTTCCCTAACCCTAACCCTAGCCCGGAAGAGAAACCCACCACCAGCCCTACACCTTACCTTACGCCATAACCTACTCCTGACCCGTACGCTGGCACTGACCCGTGCGTCAGCACGTCGACTGACCCTTCCACGTTTCCGTACCCTCACCTGTGCCCTATGCCTTGCCGTTCCCTAACCCTAACCCTAGCCCGGAATAGAAACCCACCACCAGCCCTACACCTTACCTTACGCCGTACCCTAATCCTGACCTGTACGCTGGCACTGACTTGTGCGTCAGCACGTAGCCTGACCCTCCCACGTTTCCGTACCCTCACCTGTGCCCTAAGCCTTGCCATTCCCTAACCCTAACCCTAGCCCGGAAAGCAAATCCACCACCAGCCCTACACTTTATCCTACGCCGTTGCCTACTCCTGGCCCGTACGCTGGCACTGACCCGTGCGTCAGCACGTAGCCCGACCCTCACACGTTTCCGTACCCTCACCTGTGCCCTAAGCCTTGCCGTTCCCTAACCCTAACCCTAGCCCGGAATAGAAACCCACCACCAGCCCTACACCTTACCTTACGCCATAACCTACTCCTGACCCGTACGCTGGCACTGACCCGTGCGTCAGCACGTCGACTGACCCTCCCACGTTTCCGTACCCTCACCTGTGCCCTATGCCTTGCCGTTCCCTAACCCTAACCCTAGCCCGGAATAGAAACCCACCACCAGCCCTACACCTTACCTTACGCCGTACCCTAATCCTGACCTGTACGCTGGCACTGACCTGTGCGTCAGCACGTAGCCTGACCCTCCCACGTTTCCGTACCCTCACCTGTGCCCTAAGCCTTGCCGTTCCCTGACCCTAACCCTAGCCCAGAACGCAAATCCACCACCAGCCCTACACTTTATCCTATGCCGTTGCCTACTCCTGGCCCGTACGCTGGCACTGACCCGTGCGTCAGCACGTAGCCCGACCCTCCCACGTTTCTGTACCCTCACCTGTGCCCTAAGCCTTGCCGTTCCCTAACCCTAACCCTAGCCCGGAATAGAAACCCACCACCAGCCCTACACCTTACCTTAAGCCGTTGCCTACTCCTGGCCCGTACGCTGGCACTGACCCGTGCGTCAGCCAGTAGCCTGACCCTCCCACGTTTCCGTACCCTCACCAGTGCCCTAAGCGTTGCCGTTCCCTAACCCTAACCCTAGCCCGGAATGGAAACCCACCACCAGCCCAACACTTTATCCTACGCCGTTGCCTACTCCTGACCCGTATGCTGGCACTGACCCGTGCGTCAGCACGTAGCCCGACCCTCCCACGTTTCTGTACCCTCACCTGTGCCCTAAGCCTTGCCGTTCCCTAACCCTAACCCTAGTCCGGAATAGAAACCCACCACCAGCCCTACACCTTACCTTAAGCCGTTGACTACTCCTGGCCCGTATGCTGGCACTGACCCGTGCGTCAGCACGTAGCCTGACCCTCCCACGTTTCCGTACCCTCACCTGTGCCCTAAGCCTTGCCGTTCCCTAACCCTAACCCTAGCCGGGAATAGAAAGCCACCACCAGCCCTACACCTTACCTTACGCCGTACCCTACTCCTGACCCGTACGCTGGCACTGACACGTGCGTCAGCACGTAGCCTGACCCTCCCACGTTTCCGTACCCTCACCTCTGCCGTAAGCCTTGCCGTTCCCTAACCCTAACCCTAGCCCGGAATAGAAACCCACCACCAGCCCTACACCTTACCTTACGCCGTACCCTACTCCTGACCTGTACGCTGGCACTGACCTGTGCGTCAGCACGTAGCCTGACCCTCCCACGTTTCCGTACCATCACCTGTGCCCTAAGCCTTGTCATTCCCTAACCCTAACCCTAGCCCGGAACGCAAATCCACCACCAGCCATACACTTTATCCTACGCCGTTGCCTACTCCTGGCCCGTACGCTTGCACTGACACGTGCGTCAGCACGTAGCCCGACCCTCCCACGTTTCCGTACCCTCACCTGTGCCCTAAGCCTTGCCGTTCCCTAACCCTAACCCTAGCCTGGAACGGAAACCAACCACGAGCCCTACACCTTACCTTACGCCGTTGCTTATTCCTGGCCCGTACGCTGGCACTGACCCGAGCGTCAGCACGTAGCCTGACCCTCCCACGTTTCCGTAACATCACCTGTGCCCTAAGCCTTGCCGTTCCCTAACCCTAACACTAGCCCGGAACGGAAATCAACCACCAGCCCTACACTTTATCCTACGCAGTTGCCTACTCCTGGCCCGTACGCTGGCACTGACCCGTGCGTCAGCACGTAGCCCGACCCTCCCACGTTTCTGTACCCTCACCTGTGCCCTAAGCCTTGCCGTTCCCTAACCCTAACCCTAGCCCGGAATAGAAACCCACCACCAGCCCTACACCTTACCTTACGCCATACCCTACTCCTGACCCGTACGCTGGCACTGACCCATGCGTCAGCACGTAGCCTGACCCTCCCACGTTTCCGTGCCCTCACCTGTGCCCTAAGCCTTGCCGTTCGCTAACCCTAACCCTAGCCCGGAATAGAAACCCACCACCAGCCCTACACGGTACCTTACGCCATACCATACTCCTGACCTGTACGCTGGCACTGACCTGTGCGTCAGCACGTAGCCTGACCCTCCCACGTTTCCGTACCCTCACCTGTGCCCTAAGCCTTGCCGTTCCCTAACCCTAACCCTAGCCCCGAATGCAAATCCACCACCAGCCCTACACTTTATCCTACGCCGTTGCCTACACCTGGCCCGTACGCTGGCACTGACCCGTGCGTCAGCACGTAGCCCGACCCTCCCACGTTTCTGTACCCTCACCTGAGCCCTAAGTCTTGCCGTTCCCTAACCCTAACCCTAGCCCGGAATAGAAACCGACCACCAGCCCTACACCTTACCTTAAGCCATTGCCTACTCCTGTCCCGTACGCTGGCACTGACCCGTGCGTCAGCACGTAGCCCGAACCTCCCACGTTTCTGTACCCTCACCTGTGCCCTAAGCCTTGCCGTTCCCTAACCCTAACCCTAGACCGGAATAGAAACCCACCACCAGCCCTACACCTTACCTTACGCCGTACCCTTTTCCTGGCCCGTACGCTGGCACTGAACCGTGCGTCAGCACGTAGCCTGACCCTCCCACGTTTCCGTACCCTCACTTGTGCCCTAAGCCATGCCGTTCCCTAACCCTAACCCTAGCCCGGAATAGAAACCCACCACCAGCCCTACAGTTTATCCTACGCCGTTGCCTACTCCTGGCCTGTACTCTGGCACTGCCCCGTGCATCAGCACGTAGCCTTACACTCTGGCGTTTCCGTACCCTCTCCTGTGCCGTAAGCCTTGCCGTTCCCTAACCCTAACCCTAGCCCAGAACGCAAATCCACCACCAGCCTACACTTTATCCTACGCCGTTGCCTACTCCTGGCCCGTACGCTGGCACTGACCCGTGCGTCAGCACGTAGCACGAGCCTCCCACGTTTCCGTACCTTCACCTGTGCCCTAAGCCTTGCCGTTCCCTAACCCTAACCCTAGCCCGGAATGGAAACCCACCACCAGCCCTACACCTTACCTTACGCCATAACCTACTCCTGACCCGAACGCTGGCACTGACCCGTGCGTCAGCACGAAGCCTGACCCTCCCACGTTTCTGTACCCTCACCTGTGCCCTATGCCTTGCCGTTCCCTAACCCTAACCCTAGCCCGGAATAGAAACCCACCACCAGCCCTACACCTTACCTTACGCCGTACCCTACTCCTGACCTGTACGCTGGCACTGACCTGTGCGTCAGCACGTAGCCTGACCCTCCCACGTTTCCGTACCCTCACCTGTGCCCTAAGCCTTGCCGTTCCATAACCCTAACCCTAGCCCCGAACGCAAATCCACCACCAGCCCTACACTTTATCCTACGCCGTTGCCTGCTCCTGGCCCGTACGCTGGCACTGACCCGTGTGTCAGCACGTAGCCCGACCCTCCCACGTTTCTGTACCCTCACCTGTGCCCTAAGCCTTGCCGTTCCCTAACCCTAACCCTAGCCCGGAATAGAAACCCACCACCAGCCCTACACCTTACCTTAAGCCGTTGCCTACTCCTGGCCCGTACGCTGGCACTGACCCGTGCGTCAGCACGTAGCCCGACCCTCCCACGTTTCTGTACCCTCACCTGTGCCCTAAGCCTTGCCGTTCCCTAACCCTAACCCTAGCCCGGAATAGAAACCCACCACCAGCCCTACACCTTACCTTAAGCCGTTGCCTACTCCTGGCCCGTACGCTGGCACTGACCCGTGCGTAAGCACGTAGCCTGACCCTCCCACGTTTCCGTACCCTCACCTGTGCCCTAAGCGTTGCCGTTCCCTAACCCTAACCCTAGCCCGTAATGGAAACCCACCACCAGCCCTACACTTTATCCTACGTCGTTGCCTACTCCTGACCCGTATGCTGGCACTGACCCGTGCGTCAGCACGTAGCCCGACCCTCCCACGTTTCTGTACCCTCACCTGTGCCCTAAGCCTTGCCGTTCCCTAACCCTAACCCTAGCCCGGAATAGAAACCCACCACCAGCCCTACACCCTACCTTAAGCCGTTGCCTACTCCTGGCCCGTACGCTGGCACTGACCCGTGCGTCAGCACGTAGCCTGACCCTCCCACGTTTCCGTACCCTCACCTGTGCCCTAAGCCTTGCCGTTCCCTAACCCTAACCCTAGCCTGGAATAGAAACCCACCACCAGCCCTACACCTTACCTTACGCCGTACCCTACTCCTGACCCGTACACTGGCACTGACACGTGCGTCAGCACGTAGCCTGACCCTCCCACGTTTCCGTACCCTCACCAGTGCCCTAAGCCTTGCCTTTCCCTAACCCTAACCCTAGCCCGGAATAGAAACCCACCACCAGCCCTACACTTTTCCTTACGCCGTACCCTACTCCTGACCTGTACGCTGGCACTGAGCTGTGCGTCAGCACGTAGCCTGACCATGCCACGTTTCCGTACCCTCACCTGTGCCCTAAGCCTTGCCGTTCCCTAACCCTAACCCTAGCCCGGAACGCAAATCCACCACCAGCCATACACTTTATCCTACGCCGTTGCCTACTCCTGGCCCGTACGCTGGCACTGACACGTGCGTCAGCACGTAGCCCGACCCTCCCACGTTTCCGTACCCTCACCTGTGCCCTAAGACTTGCCGTTCCCTAACCCTAACCCTAGCCTGGAACGGAAACCAACCACCAGCCCTACACCTTACCTTACGCCGTTGCTTACTCCTGGCCCGTACGCTGGCACTGACCCGTGCGTCAGCACGTAGCCTGACCCTCCCACGTTTCCGTAACCTCACCTGTGCCCTAAGCCTTGCCGTTCCCTAACCCTAACACTAGCCCGGAACGGAAATCAACCACCAGCCCTACACTTTATCCTACGCCGTTGCATACTCCTGGCCCGTACGCTGGCACTGACCCGTGCGTCAGCACGTAGCCCGACCCTCCCACGTTTCTGTACCCTCACCTGTGCCCTAAGCCTTGCCGTTCCCTAACCCTAACCCAAGCCCGGAATAGAAACCCACCACCAGCCCTACACCTTACCTTACGCCATACCCTACTCCTGACCCGTACGCTGGCACTGACCCGTGCGTCAGCACGTAGCCTGACCCTCCCACGTTTCCGTGCCCTCACCTGTGCCCTAAGCCTTGCGGTTCCCTAACCCTAACCCTAGCCCGGAATAGAAACCCACCACCAGCCCTACACCTTACCTTACGCCGTTGCTTACTCCTGGCCCGTACGCTGGCACTGACCCGTGCGTCAGCACGTAGCCCGACCCTCCCACGTTTCTGTACCCTCACCTGTGCCCTAAGCCTTGCCGTTCCCTAACCCTAACCCAAGCCCGGAATAGAAACCCACCACCAGCCCTACACGTTACCTTACGCCGTACCATATTCCTGACCTGTACGCTGGCACTGACCCGTGCGTCAGCACGTAGCCCGACCCTCCCACGTTTCCGTACCCTCACCTGTGCCCTAAGCCTTGCCGTTCCCTAACCCTAACCCTAGCCTGGAACGCAAATCCACCACTAGCCCTACACTTTATCCTACGCCGTTGCCTACTCCTGGCCCGTACGCTGGCACTGACCCGTGCGTCAGCACGTAGCCCGACCCTCCCACGTTTCCGTACCCTCACCTGTGCCCTAAGCATTGCCGTTCCCTAACCCTAACCCTAGCCTGGAACGGAAACCAACCACCAGCCCTACACCTTACCTTACGCCGTTGCCTACTCCTGGCACGTATGCTGGCGCTGACCCGTGCGTCAGCACGTAGCCTAAACCTCCCACGTTTCCGTACCCTCACCTGTGCCCTAAGCCTTGCCTTTCCCTAACGCTAACCCTAGCCCGGAATGAAAACCCACCACCAGTCCTACACCTTACCTTACGCCATTGCCCACTCCTGGCCCGAACGCTGGCACGGACCCGTGAATCAGCACGTAGCCCGACCCTCCCACGTTTCCGTTCCCTCCCCTGTGCCCTAAGCCTTGCCGTTCCCTAACCCTAACCCTAGCCTGGAACGGAAATCAACCACCAGCCCTACACCTTACCCTACGCCGTTGCCTACTCCTGGCCTGTACTCTGGCACTGACCCGTTCATCAGCACGTAGCCTTACCCTCCCGCGTTTCCGTACCCTGACCTGTGCCCTAAGCCTTGCCGTTCCCTAACCCTAACCCTAGCCCGGAATAGAAACCCACCACCAGCCCTACACCTTACCTTACGCCGTACCCTACTCCTGACCCGTACGCTGGCACTGACCCGTGCGTCAGCACGTAGCCTGACCCTCCCACGTTTACGTGCCCTCAGCTGTGCCCTAAGACTTGCCGTTCCCTAACCCTAACCCTAGCCCGGAATGGAAACCCACCACCAGCCCTACACCTTAACTTACGCCGTACCCTATTCCTGGCCCGTACGCTGGCACTGAACCGTGCGTCAGCACGTAGCCTGACCCTCCCACGTTTCCGTACCCTCACTTGTGCCCTAAGCCTTGCCGTTCCCTAACCCTAACCCTAGCCCGGATTAGAAACCCACCACCAGCCCTACACCTTACCTTACGCCGTACCCTACTCCTGACCCGTACGCTGGCACTGACCCGTTCGTCTGCACGTAGCCTGACCCTCCCACGCTTCCGTACCCGCACCTGTGCCCTAAGCCTTGCCGTTCCCTAACCCTAACCCTAGCCCGGAACGCAAATCCACCACCAGCCCTACACTTAATCCTACGCCGTTGCCTACTCCTGGCCAGTACGCTGGCACTGACCCGTGCATCAGCACGTAGCCCGACCCTCCCACGTTTCCGTACCCTCACCTGTGCCCTAAGCCTTGCCGTTCCCTAACCCTAACCCTAGCCTGGAACGGAAAACAACCACCAGCCCTACACCTTACCTTACGCCGTTGCCTACACCTGGCCCGTACGCTGGCACTGACCCGTGCGTCGGCACGTAGCCTGACCCTCCCACGTTTCCGTACCCTCACCTGTGCCCTAAGCCTTGCCGTTCCCTAACCCTAACCCTAGCCCGGAATGGAAACCCACCACCAGCCCTACACCTTACCCTACGCCGTTGCCTACTCCTGGCCTGTACTCTGGCACTGCCCCGTGCATCAGCACGTTGCCTTACACTCTGGCGTTTCCGTACCCACTCCTGTGCCCTAAGCCTTGCCGTTCCCTAACCCTAACCCTAGCCCAGAACGCAAATCCACCACCAGCCTACACTTTATCCTACGCCGTTGCCTACTCCTGGCCCGTACGCTGGCACTGACCCGTGCGTCAGCACGTAGCACGAGCCTCCCACGTTTCCGTACCTTCACCTGTGCCCTAAGCCTTGCCGTTCCCTAACCCTAACCCTAGCCCGGAATAGAAACCCACCACCAGCCCTACACCTTACCTTACGCCATAACCTACTCCTGACCCGTACGCTGGCACTGACCCGTGCGTCAGCACGTCGACTGACCCTCCCACGTTTCCGTACCCTCACCTGTGCCCTATGCCTTGCCGTTCCCTAACCCTAACCCTAGCCCGGAATAGAAACCCACCACCAGCCCTACACCTTACCTTACGCCGTACCCTAATCCTGACCTGTACGCTGGCACTGACCTGTGCGTCAGCACGTAGCCTGTCCCTCCCACGTTTCCGTACCCTCACCTGTGCCCTAAGCCTTGCCATTCCCTAACCCTAACCCTAGCCCGGAAAGCAAATCCACCACCAGCCCTACACTTTATCCTACGCCGTTGCCTACTCCTGGCCCGTACGCTGGCACTGACCCGTGCGTCAGCACGTAGCCCGACCCTCACACGTTTCCGTACCCTCACCTGTGCCCTAAGCCTTGCCGTTCCCTAACCCTAACCCTAGCCCGGAATAGAAACCCACCACCAGCCCTACACCTTACCTTACGCCATAACCTACTCCTGACCCGTACGCTGGCACTGACCCGTGCGTCAGCACGTCGACTGACCCTCCCACGTTTCCGTACCCTCACCTGTGCCCTATGCCTTGCCGTTCCCTAACCCTAACCATAGCCCGGAATAGAAACCCACCACCAGCCCTACACCTTACCTTACGCCGTACCCTAATCCTGACCTGTACGCTGGCACTGACCTGTGCGTCAGCACGTAGCCTGACCCTCCCACGTTTCCGTACCCTCACCTGTACCCTAAGCCTTGCCGTTCCCTAACCCTAACCCTAGCCCCGAACGCAAATCCACCACCAGCCCTACACTTTATCCTATGCCGTTGCCTACTCCTGGCCCGTACGCTGGCACTGACCCGTGCGTCAGCACGTAGCCCGTCCCTCCCACGTTTCTGTACCCTGACCTGTGCCCTAAGCCTTGCCGTTCCCTAACCCTAACCCTAGCCCGGAATAGAAACCCACCACCAGCCCTACACCTTACCTTAAGCCGTTGCCTACTCCTGGCCCGTACGCTGGCACTGACCCGTGCGTCAGCACGTAGCCCGACCATCCCACGTTTCTGTACCCTCACCTGTGCCCTAAGCCTTGCCGTTCCCTAACCCTAACCCTAGCCCGGAATAGAAACCCACCACCAGCCCTACACCTTACCTTAAGCCGTTGCCTACTCCTGGCCCGTACGCTGGCACTGACCCGTGCGTCAGCCAGTAGCCTGACCCTCCCACGTTTCCGTACCCTCACCAGTGCCCTAAGCGTTGCCGTTCCCTAACCCTAACCCTAGCCCGGAATGGAAACCCACCACCAGCCCTACACTTTATCCTACGCCGTTGCCTACTCCTGACCCGTATGCTGGCACTGACCCGTGCGTCAGCACGTAGCCCGACCCTCCCACGTTTCTGTACCCTCACCTGTGCCCTAAGCCTT
Organism: Mesoplodon bidens; assembly: GCF_964165515.1. NCBI lineage: Eukaryota > Metazoa > Chordata > Mammalia > Artiodactyla > Ziphiidae > Mesoplodon > Mesoplodon bidens. The sequence continues at coordinate 100,561 of NW_027671606.1, read as the reverse complement.
GCCGTTCCCTAACCCTAACCCTAGTCCGGAATAGAAACCCACCACCAGCCCTACACCTTACCTTAAGCCGTTGACTACTCCTGGCCCGTATGCTGGCACTGACCCGTGCGTCAGCACGTAGCCTGACCCTCCCACGTTTCCGTACCCTCACCTGTGCCCTAAGCCTTGCCGTTCCCTAACCCTAACCCTAGCCGGGAATAGAAAGCCACCACCAGCCCTACACCTTACCTTACGCCGTACCCTACTCCTGACCCGTACGCTGGCACTGACACGTGCGTCAGCACGTAGCCTGACCCTCCCACGTTTCCGTACCCTCACCTCTGCCGTAAGCCTTGCCGTTCCCTAACCCTAACCCTAGCCCGGAATAGAAACCCAACACCAGCCCTACACCTTAACTTACGCCGTACCCTACTCCTGACCTGTACGCTGGCACTGACCTGTGCGTCAGCACGTAGCCTGACCCTCCCACGTTTCCGTACCATCACCTGTGCCCTAAGCCTTGTCATTCCCTAACCCTAACCCTAGCCCGGAACGCAAATCCACCACCAGCCATACACTTTATCCTACGCCGTTGCCTACTCCTGGCCCGTACGCTTGCACTGACACGTGCGTCAGCACGTAGCCCGACCCTCCCACGTTTCCGTACCCTCACCTGTGCCCTAAGCCTTGCCGTTCCCTAACCCTAACCCTAGCCTGGAACGGAAACCAACCACGAGCCCTACACCTTACCTTACGCCGTTGCTTATTCCTGGCCCGTACGCTGGCACTGACCCGAGCGTCAGCACGTAGCCTGACCCTCCCACGTTTCCGTAACATCACCTGTGCCCTAAGCCTTGCCGTTCCCTAACCCTAACACTAGCCCGGAACGGAAATCAACCACCAGCCCTACACTTTATCCTACGCAGTTGCCTACTCCTGGCCCGTACGCTGGCACTGACCCGTGCGTCAGCACGTAGCCCGACCCTCCCACGTTTCTGTACCCTCACCTGTGCCCTAAGCCTTGCCGTTCCCTAACCCTAACCCTAGCCCGGAATAGAAACCCACCACCAGCCCTACACCTTACCTTACGCCATACCCTACTCCTGACCCGTACGCTGGCACTGACCCGTGCGTCAGCACGTAGCCTGACCCTCCCACGTTTCCGTGCCCTCACCTGTGCCCTAAGCCTTGCCGTTCGCTAACCCTAACCCTAGCCCGGAATAGAAACCCACCACCAGCCCTACACGGTACCTTACGCCATACCATACTCCTGACCTGTACGCTGGCACTGACCTGTGCGTCAGCACGTAGCCTGACTCTCCCACGTTTCCGTACCCTCACCTGTGCCCTAAGCCTTGCCGTTCCCTAACCCTAACCCTAGCCCCGAATGCAAATCCACCACCAGCCCTACACTTTATCCTACGCCGTTGCCTACTCCTGGCCCGTACGCTGGCACTGACCCGTGCGTCAGCACGTAGCCCGACCCTCCCACGTTTCTGTACCCTCACCTGTGCCCTAAGTCTTGCCGTTCCCTAACCCTAACACTAGCCCGGAATAGAAACCCACCACCAGCCCTACACCTTACCAAAAGCCATTGCCTACTCCTGTCCCGTACGCTGGCACTGACCCGTGCGTCAGCACGTAGCCCGAACCTCCCACGTTTCTGTACCCTCACCTGTGCCCTAAGCCTTGCCGTTCCCTAACCCTAACCCTAGACCGGAATAGAAACCCACCACCAGCCCTACACCTTACCTTACGCCGTACCCTATTCCTGGCCCGTACGCTGGCACTGAACCGTGCGTCAGCACGTAGCCTGACCCTCCCACGTTTCCGTGCCCTCACCTGTGCCCTAAGCCATGCCGTTCCCTAACCCTAACCCTAGCCCGGAATAGAAACCCACCACCAGCCCTACACTTTATCCTACGCCGTTGCCTACTCCTGGCCTGTACTCTGGCACTGCCCCGTGCATCAGCACGTAGCCTTACACTCTGGCGTTTCCGTACCCTCTCCTGTGCCGTAAGCCTTGCCGTTCCCTAACCCTAACCCTAGCCCAGAACGCAAATCCACCACCAGCCTACACTTTATCCTACGCCGTTGCCTACTCCTGGCCCGTACGCTGGCACTGACCCGTGCGTCAGCACGTAGCACGAGCCTCCCACGTTTCCGTACCTTCACCTGTGCCCTAAGCCTTGCCGTTCCCTAACCCTAACCCTAGCCCGGAATGGAAACCCACCACCAGCCCTACACATTACCTTAAGCCGTTGCCTACTCCTGACCCGAACGCTGGCACTGACCCGTGCGTCAGCACGAAGCCTGACCCTCCCACGTTTCTGTACCCTCACCTGTGCCCTATGCCTTGCCGTTCCCTAACCCTAACCCTAGCCCGGAATAGAAACCCACCACCAGCCCTACACCTTACCTTACGCCGTACCCTACTCCTGACCTGTACGCTGGCACTGACCTGTGCGTCAGCACGTAGCCTGACCCTCCCACGTTTCCGTACCCTCACCTGTGCCCTAAGCCTTGCCGTTCCATAACCCTAACCCTAGCCCCGAACGCAAATCCACCACCAGCCCTACACTTTATCCTACGCCGTTGCCTGCTCCTGGCCCGTACGCTGGCACTGACCCGTGTGTCAGCACGTAGCCCGACCCTCCCACGTTTCTGTACCCTCACCTGTGCCCTAAGCCTTGCCGTTCCCTAACCCTAACCCTAGCCCGGAATAGAAACCCACCACCAGCCCTACACCTTACCTTAAGCCGTTGCCTACTCCTGGCCCGTACGCTGGCACTGGCCCGTGCGTCAGCACGTAGCCCGACCCTCCCACGTTTCTGTACCCTCACCTGTGCCCTAAGCCTTGCCGTTCCCTAACCCTAACCCTAGCCCGGAATAGAAACCCACCACCAGCCCTACACCTTACCTTAAGCCATTGCCTACTCCTGGCCCGTACGCTGGCACTGACCCGTGCGTAAGCACGTAGCCTGACCCTCCCACGTTTCCGTACCCTCACCTGTGCCCTAAGCGTTGCCGTTCCCTAACCCTAACCCTAGCCCGTAATGGAAACCCACCACCAGCCCTACACTTTATCCTACGTCGTTGCCTACTCCTGACCCGTATGCTGGCACTGACCCGTGCGTCAGCACGTAGCCCGACCCTCCCACGTTTCTGTACCCTCACCTGTGCCCTAAGCCTTGCCGTTCCCTAACCCTAACCCTAGCCCGGAATAGAAACCCACCACCAGCCCTACACCCTACCTTAAGCCGTTGCCTACTCCTGGCCCGTACGCTGGCACTGACCCGTGCGTCAGCACGTAGCCTGACCCTCCCACGTTTCCGTACCCTCACCTGTGCCCTAAGCCTTGCCGTTCCCTAACCCTAACCCTAGCCCGGAATAGAAACCCACCACCAGCCCTACACCTTACCTTACGCCGTACCCTACTCCTGACCCGTACACTGGCACTGACACGTGCGTCAGCACGTAGCCTGACCCTCCCACGTTTCCGTACCCTCACCAGTGCCCTAAGCCTTGCCGTTCCCTAACCCTAACCCTAGCCCGGAATAGAAACCCACCACCAGCCCTACACTTTTCCTTACGCCGTACCCTACTCCTGACCTGTACGCTGGCACTGAGCTGTGCGTCAGCACGTAGCCTGACCATGCCACGTTTCCGTACCCTCACCTGTGCCCTAAGCCTTGCCGTTCCCTAACCCTAACCCTAGCCCGGAACGCAAATCCACCACCAGCCATACACTTTATCCTACGCCGTTGCCTACTCCTGGCCCGTACGCTGGCACTGACACGTGCGTCAGCACGTAGCCCGACCCTCCCACGTTTCCGTACCCTCACCTGTGCCCTAAGACTTGCCGTTCCCTAACCCTAACCCTAGCCTGGAACGGAAACCAACCACCAGCCCTACACCTTACCTTACGCCGTTGCTTACTCCTGGCCCGTACGCTGGCACTGACCCGTGCGTCAGCACGTAGCCTGACCCTCCCACGTTTCCGTAACCTCACCTGTGCCCTAAGCCTTGCCGTTCCCTAACCCTAACACTAGCCCGGAACGGAAATCAACCACCAGCCCTACACTTTATCCTACGCCGTTGCATACTCCTGGCCCGTACGCTGGCACTGACCCGTGCGTCAGCACGTAGCCCGACCCTCCCACGTTTCTGTACCCTCACCTGTGCCCTAAGCCTTGCCGTTCCCTAACCCTAACCCAAGCCCGGAATAGAAACCCACCACCAGCCCTACACCTTACCTTACGCCATACCCTACTCCTGACCCGTACGCTGGCACTGACCCGTGCGTCAGCACGTAGCCTGACCCTCCCACGTTTCCGTGCCCTCACCTGTGCCCTAAGCCTTGCGGTTCCCTAACCCTAACCCTAGCCCGGAATAGAAACCCACCACCAGCCCTACACCTTACCTTACGCCGTTGCTTACTCCTGGCCCGTACGCTGGCACTGACCCGTGCGTCAGCACGTAGCCCGACCCTCCCACGTTTCTGTACCCTCACCTGTGCCCTAAGCCTTGCCGTTCCCTAACCCTAACCCAAGCCCGGAATAGAAACCCACCACCAGCCCTACACGTTACCTTACGCCGTACCATATTCCTGACCTGTACGCTGGCACTGACCCGTGCGTCAGCACGTAGCCCGACCCTCCCACGTTTCCGTACCCTCACCTGTGCCCTAAGCCTTGCCGTTCCCTAACCCTAACCCTAGCCTGGAACGCAAATCCACCACTAGCCCTACACTTTATCCTACGCCGTTGCCTACTCCTGGCCCGTACGCTGGCACTGACCCGTGCGTCAGCACGTAGCCCGACCCTCCCACGTTTCCGTACCCTCACCTGTGCCCTAAGCATTGCCGTTCCCTAACCCTAACCCTAGCCTGGAACGGAAACCAACCACCAGCCCTACACCTTACCTTACGCCGTTGCCTACTCCTGGCACGTATGCTGGCGCTGACCCGTGCGTCAGCACGTAGCCTGAACCTCCCACGTTTCCGTACCCTCACCTGTGCCCTAAGCCTTGCCTTTCCCTAACGCTAACCCTAGCCCGGAATGAAAACCCACCACCAGCCCTACACCTTACCCTACGCCGTTGCCTAGTCCTGGCCTGTACTCTGGCACTGACCCGTGCATCAGCACGTAGCCTTACCCTCCCGCGCTTCCGTACCCTGACCTGTGCCCTAAGCCTTGCCGATCCCTAACCCTAACCCTATCCCGGAACGGAAATCAACCACAAGCCCTACACCTTACCTTACGCCGTTGCCCACTCCTGGCCCGAACGCTGGCACGGACCCGTGACTCAGCACGTAGCCCGACCCTCCCACTTTTCCGTACCCTCCTCTGTGCCCTAAGCCTTGCCGTTCCCTAACCCTAACCCTAGCTTGGAACGGAAACCAACCACCAGCCCTACACCTTACCCTACGCCGTTGCCTACTCCTGGCCTGTACTCTGGCACTGACCCGTTCATCAGCACGTAGCCTTACCCTCCCGCATTTCCGTACCCTGACCTGTGCCCTAAGCCTTGCCGTTCCCTAACCCTAACCCTAGCCCGGAATAGAAACCCACCACCAGCCCTACACCTTACCTTACGCAGTACCCTACTCCTGACCCGTACGCTGGCACTGACCCGTGCGTCAGCACGTAGCCTGACCCTCCTACGTTTCCGTGCCCTCAGCTGTGCCCTAAGCCTTGCCGTTCCCTAACCCAAACCCTAGCCCGGAATGGAAACCCACCACAAGCCCTACACCTTACCTTACGCCGTACCCTATTCCTGGCCCGTACGCTGGCACTGAACCGTGCGTCAGCACGTAGCCTGACCCTCCCACGTTTCCGTACCCTCACTTGTGCCCTAAGCCTTGCCGTTCCCTAACCCTAACCCTAGCCCGGAATAGAAACCCACCACCAGCCCTACACCTTACCTTACGCCGTACCCTACTCCTGACCCGTACGCTGGCACTGACCCGTTCGTCTGCACGTAGCCTGACCCTCCCACGTTTCCGTACCCTCACCTGTGCCCTAAGCCTTGCCGTTGCCTAACCCTAACCCTAGCCCGGAATAGAAACCCACCACCAGCCCTACACCTTACCTTAAGCCGTTGCCTACTCCTGGCCCGTACCCTGGCACTGACACGTGCGTCAGCACGTAGCCCGAACCTCCCACGTTTCTGTACCCTCACCTGTGCCCTAAGCCTTGCCGTTCCCTAACCCTAACCCTAGCCCGGAATAGAAACCCACCACCAGCCCTACACCTTACCTTAAGCCGTTGCCTACTCCTGGCCCGTACGCTGGCACTGACCCGTGCGTCAGCACGTAGCCTGACCCTCCCACGTTTCCGTACCCTCACCTGTGCCCTAAGCCTTGCCGTTCCCTAACCATAACCCTAGACCGGAATAGAAACCCACCACCAGCCCTACACTTTTCCTTACGCCGTACCCTACTCCTGACCTGTACGCTGGCACTGACCTGTGCGTCAGCAAGTAGCCTGACCCTCCCACGTTTCCGTACCCTCACCTGTGCCCTAAGCCTTGTCATTCCCTAACCCTAACCCTAGCCCAGAACGCAAATCCACCACCAGCCATACACTTTATCCTACGCCGTTGCCTACTCCTGGCCCGTACGCTGGCACTGACACATGCGTCAGCACGTAGCCCGACCCTCCCACGTTTCCGTACCCTCACCTGTGCCCTAAGCCTTGCCGTTCCCTAACCCTAACCCTAGCCTGGAACGGAAACCAACCATGAGCCCTACACCTTACCTTACGCCGTTGCTTAATCCTGGCCCATACGCTGGCACTGACCCGAGCGTCAGCACGTAGCCTGACCCTCCCACGTTTCCGTAACCTCACCTGTGCCCTAAGCCTTGCCGTTCCCTAACCCTAACACTCTCCCGGAACGGAAATCAACCACCAGCCCTACACTTTATCCTACGCCGTTGCCTGCTCCTGGCCCGTACGCTGGCACTGACCCGTGTGTCAGCACGTAGCCCGACCCTCCCACGTTTCTGTACCCTCACCTGTGCCCTAAGCCTTGCCGTTCCCTAACCCTAACCCTAGCCCGGAAGAGAAACCCACCACCAGCCCTACACCTTACCTTAAGCCGTTGCCTACTCCTGGCCCGTACGCTGGCACTGACCCGTGCGTCAGCACATAGCCCGACCCTCCCACGTTTCTGTACCCTCACCTGTGCCCTAAGCCTTGCCGTTCCCTAACCCTAACCCTAGCCCGGAATAGAAACCCACCACCAGCCCTACACCTTACCTTAAGCCGTTGCCTACTCCTGGACCGTACGCTGGCACTGACCCGTGCGTAAGCACGTAGCCTGACCCTCCCACGTTTCCGTACCCTCACCTGTGCCCTAAGCGTTGCCGTTCCCTAACCCTAACCCTAGCCCGGAATGGAAACCCACCACCAGCCCTACACTTTATCCTACGTCGTTGCCTACTCCTGACCCGTATGCTGGCACTGACCCGTGCGTCAGCACGTAGCCCGACCCTCCCACGTTTCTGTACCCTCACCTGTGCCCTAAGCCTTGCCGTTCCCTAACCCTAACCCTAGCCCGGAATAGAAACCCACCACCAGCCCTACACCCTACCTTAAGCCGTTGCCTACACCTGGCCCGTACGCTGGCACTGACCCGTGCGTCAGCACGTAGCCTGAACCTCCCACGTTTCCGTACCCTCACCTGTGCCCTAAGGCTTGCCGTTCCCTAACCCTAACCCTAGACCGGAATAGAAACCCACCACCAGCCCTACACCTTACCTTACGCCGTACCCTACTCCTGACCCGTACACTGGCACTGACACGTGCGTCAGCACGTAGCCTGACCCTCCCACGTTTCCGTACCCTCACCTGTGCCCTAAGCCTTGCCGTTCCCTAACCCTAACCCTAGCCCGGAATAGAAACCCACCACCAGCCCTACACTTTTCCTTACGCCGTACCCTACTCCTGACCTGTACGCTGGCACTGAGCTGTGCGTCAGCACGTAGCCTGACCCTGCCACGTTTCCGTACCCTCACCTGTGCCCTAAGCCTTGCCGTTCCCTAACCCTAACCCTAGCCCGGAACGCAAATCCACCAACAGCCATACACTTTATCCTACGCCGTTGCCTACTCCTGGCCCGTACGCTGGCACTGACACGTGCGTCAGCACGTAGCCCGACCCTCCCACGTTTCCGTACCCTCACCTGTGCCCTAAGACTTGCCGTTCCCTAACCCTAACCCTAGCCTGGAACGGAAACCAACCACCAGCCCTACACCTTACCTTACGCCGTTGCTTACTCCTGGCCCGTACGCTGGCACTGACCCATGCGTCAGCACGTAGCCTGACCCTCCCACGTTTCCGTAACCTCACCTGTGCCCTAAGCCTTGCCGTTCCCTAACCCTAACACTAGCCCGGAACGGAAATCAACCACCAGCCCTACACTTTATCCTACGCCGTTGCATACTCCTGGCCCATACGCTGGCACTGACCCGTGCGTCACCACGTAGCCCGACCCTCCCACGTTTCTGTACCCTCACCTGTGCCCTAAGCCTTGCCGTTCCCTAACCCTAACCCTAGCCCGGAATAGAAACCCACCACCAGCCCTACACCTTACCTTACGCCATACCCTACTCCTGACCCGTACGCTGGCACTGACCCGTGCGTCAGCACGTAGCCTGACCCTCCCACTTTTCCGTGCCCTCACCTGTGCCCTAAGCCTAGCGGTTCCCTAACCCTAACCCTAGCCCGGAATAGAAACCCACCACCAGCCCTACACGTTACCTTACGCCGTACCATATTCCTGACATGTACGCTGGCACTGACCTGTGCGTCAGCACGTAGCCTGACCCTCCCACGTTTCGGTACCCTCACCTGTGCCCTAAGCCTTGCCGTTCCCTAAACCTAACCCTAGCCCCGAACGCAAATCCACCACCAGCCCTACACTTTATCCTACGCCGTTGCCTACTCCTGGCCCGTACGCTGGCACTGACCCGTGCGTCAGCACGTAGCCCGACCCTCCCACGTTTCCGTACCCTCACCTGTGCCCTAAGCCTTGCCGTTCCCTAACCCTAACCCTAGCCTGGAACGCAAATCCACCACTAGCCCTAAACTTTATCCTACGCCGTTGCCTACTCCTGGCCCGTACGCTGGCACTGACCCGTGCGTCAGCACGTAGCCCGACCCTCCCACGTTTCCGTACACTCACCTGTGCCCTAAGCCTTGCCGTTCCCTAACCCTAACCCTAGCCTGGAACGGAAACCAACCACCAGCCCTACACCTTACCTTACGCCGTTGCCTACTCCTGGCACGTATGCTGGCACTGACCCGTGCGTCAGCACGTAGCCTGAACCTCCCACGTTTCCGTACCCTCACCTGTGCCCTAAGCCTTGCCTTTCCCTAACGCTAACCCTAGCCCGGAATGAAAACCCACCACCAGCCCTACACCTTACCTTACGCCGTTGCCCACTCCTGGCCCGAACGCTGGCACGGACCCGTGAATCAGCACGTAGCCCGACCATCCCACGTTTCCGTACCCTCCCCTGTGCCCTAAGCCTTGCCGTTCCCTAACCCTAACCCTATCCTGGAACGGAAACCAACCACCAGCCCTAAACCTTACCCTACGCCGTTGCCTACTCCTGGCCTGTACTCTGGCACTGACCCGTTCATCAGCACGTAGCCTTACCCTCCCACGTTTCCGTACCCTGACCTGTGCCCTAAGCCTTGCCGTTCCCTAACCCTAACCCTAGCCCGGAATAGAAACCCACCACCAGCCCTACACCTTACCTTACGCCGTACCCTACTCCTGACCCGTACGCTGGCACTGACCCGTGCGTCAGCACGTAGCCTGACCCTCCCACGTTTCCGTGCCCTCAGCTGTGCCCTAAGCCTTGCCGTTCCCTAACCCTAACCCTAGCCCGGAATGGAAACCCACCACCAGCCCTACACCTTACCTTACGCCGTACCCTATTCCTGGCCCGTACGCTGGCACTGAACCGTGCGTCAGCACGTAGCCTGACCCTCCCACGTTTCCGTACCCTCACTTGTGCCCTAAGCCTTGCCGTTCCCTAACCCTAACCCTAGCCCGGAATAGAAACCCACCACCAGCCCTACACCTTACCTTACGCCGTACCCTACTCCTGACCCGTACGCTGGCACTGACCCGTTCGTCTGCACGTAGCCTGACCCTCCCACGCTTCCGTACCCTCACCTGTGCCCTAAGCCTTGCCGTTCCCTAACCCTAACCCTAGCCCGGAACGCAAATCCACCACCTGCCCTAAACTTTATCCTACGCCGTTGCCTACTCCTGGCCAGTACGCTGGCACTGACTCGTGCATCAGCACGTAGCCCGACCCTCCCACGTTTCCGTACCCTCACCTGTGCCCTAAGCCTTGCCGTTCCCTAACCCTAACCCTAGCCCGGAATGGAAACCCACCACCAGCCCTACACCTTACCCTACGCCGTTGCCTACTCCTGGCCTGTACTCTGGCACTGCCCCGTGCATCAGCACGTAGCCTTACACTCTGGCGTTTCCGTACCCTCTCCTGTGCCCTAAGCCTTGCCGTTCCCTAACCCTAACCCTAGCCCAGAACGCAAATCCACCACCAGCCTACACTTTATCCTACGCCGTTGCCTACTCCTGGCCCGTACGCTGGCACTGACCCGTGCGTCAGCACGTAGCCGGACCCTCCCACGTTTCTGTACCCTCACCTGTGCCCTAAGCCTTGCCGTTCCCTAACCCTAACCCTAGCCCGGAATAGAAACCCACCACCAGCCCTACACCTTACCTTAAGCCGTTGCCTACTCCTGGACCGTACGCTGGCACTGACCCGTGCGTAAGCACGTAGCCTGACCCTCCCACGTTTCCGTACCCTCACCTGTGCCCTAAGCGTTGCCGTTCCCTAACCCTAACCCTAGCCCGGAATGGAAACCCACCACCAGCCCTACACTTTATCCTACGTCGTTGCCTACTCCTGACCCGTATGCTGGCACTGACCCGTGCGTCAGCACGTAGCCCGACCCTCCCACGTTTCTGTACCCTCACCTGTGCCCTAAGCCTTGCCGTTCCCTAACCCTAACCCTAGCCCGGAATAGAAACCCACCACCAGCCCTACACCCTACCTTAAGCCGTTGCCTACACCTGGCCCGTACGCTGGCACTGACCCGTGCGTCAGCACGTAGCCTGACCCTCCCACGTTTCCGTACCCTCACCTGTGCCCTAAGCCTTGCCGTTCCCTAACCCTAACCCTAGCCCGGAATAGAAACCCACCACCAGCCCTACACCTTACCTTACGCCGTACCCTACTCCTGACCCGTACACTGGCACTGACACGTGCGTCAGCACGTAGCCTGACCCTCCCACGTTTCCGTACCCTCACCTGTGCCCTAAGCCTTGCCGTTCCCTAACCCTAACCCTAGCCCGGAATAGAAACCCACCACCAGCCCTACACCTTACCTTAAGCCGTTGCCTACTCCTGGCCCGTACGCTGGCACTGACCCGTGCGTCAGCACGTAGCCTGACCCTCCCACGTTTCCGTACCCTCACCTGTGCCCTAAGCCTTGCCGTTCCCTAACCATAACCCTAGACCGGAATAGAAACCCACCACCAGCCCTACACTTTTCCTTACGCCGTACCCTACTCCTGACCTGTACGCTGGCACTGACCTGTGCGTCAGCAAGTAGCCTGACCCTCCCACGTTTCCGTACCCTCACCTGTGCCCTAAGCCTTGTCATTCCCTAACCCTAACCCTAGCCCAGAACGCAAATCCACCACCAGCCATACACTTTATCCTACGCCGTTGCCTACTCCTGGCCCGTACGCTGGCACTGACACATGCGTCAGCACGTAGCCCGACCCTCCCACGTTTCCGTACCCTCACCTGTGCCCTAAGCCTTGCCGTTCCCTAACCCTAACCCTAGCCTGGAACGGAAACCAACCATGAGCCCTACACCTTACCTTACGCCGTTGCTTAATCCTGGCCCATACGCTGGCACTGACCCGAGCGTCAGCACGTAGCCTGACCCTCCCACGTTTCCGTAACCTCACCTGTGCCCTAAGCCTTGCCGTTCCCTAACCCTAACACTCTCCCGGAACGGAAATCAACCACCAGCCCTACACTTTATCCTACGCCGTTGCCTGCTCCTGGCCCGTACGCTGGCACTGACCCGTGTGTCAGCACGTAGCCCGACCCTCCCACTTTTCTGTACCCTCACCTGTGCCCTAAGCCTTGCCGTTCCCTAACCCTAACCCTAGCCCGGAAGAGAAACCCACCACCAGCCCTACACCTTACCTTAAGCCGTTGCCTACTCCTGGCCCGTACGCTGGCACTGACCCGTGCGTCAGCACATAGCCCGACCCTCCCACGTTTCTGTACCCTCACCTGTGCCCTAAGCCTTGCCGTTCCCTAAACCTAACCCTAGCCCGGAATAGAAACCCACCACCAGCCCTACACCTTACCTTAAGCCGTTGCCTACTCCTGGACCGTACGCTGGCACTGACCCGTGCGTAAGCACGTAGCCTGACCCTCCCACGTTTCCGTACCCTCACCTGTGCCCTAAGCGTTGCCGTTCCCTAACCCTAACCCTAGCCCGGAATGGAAACCCACCACCAGCCCTACACTTTATCCTACGTCGTTGCCTACTCCTGACCCGTATGCTGGCACTGACCCGTGCGTCAGCACGTAGCCCGACCCTCCCACGTTTCTGTACCCTCACCTGTGCCCTAAGCCTTGCCGTTCCCTAACCCTAACCCTAGCCCGGAATAGAAACCCACCACCAGCCCTACACCCTACCTTAAGCCGTTGCCTACACCTGGCCCGTACGCTGGCACTGACCCGTGCGTCAGCACGTAGCCTGAACCTCCCACGTTTCCGTACCCTCACCTGTGCCCTAAGGCTTGCCGTTCCCTAACCCTAACCCTAGACCGGAATAGAAACCCACCACCAGCCCTACACCTTACCTTACGCCGTACCCTACTCCTGACCCGTACACTGGCACTGACACGTGCGTCAGCACGTAGCCTGACCCTCCCACGTTTCCGTACCCTCACCTGTGCCCTAAGCCTTGCCGTTCCCTAACCCTAACCCTAGCCCGGAATAGAAACCCACCACCAGCCCTACACTTTTCCTTACGCCGTACCCTACTCCTGACCTGTACGCTGGCACTGAGCTGTGCGTCAGCACGTAGCCTGACCCTGCCACGTTTCCGTACCCTCACCTGTGCCCTAAGCCTTGCCGTTCCCTAACCCTAACCCTAGCCCGGAACGCAAATCCACCAACAGCCATACACTTTATCCTACGCCGTTGCCTACTCCTGGCCCGTACGCTGGCACTGACACGTGCGTCAGCACGTAGCCCGACCCTCCCACGTTTCCGTACCCTCACCTGTGCCCTAAGACTTGCCGTTCCCTAACCCTAACCCTAGCCTGGAACGGAAACCAACCACCAGCCCTACACCTTACCTTACGCCGTTGCTTACTCCTGGCCCGTACGCTGGCACTGACCCATGCGTCAGCACGTAGCCTGACCCTCCCACGTTTCCGTAACCTCACCTGTGCCCTAAGCCTTGCCGTTCCCTAACCCTAACACTAGCCCGGAACGGAAATCAACCACCAGCCCTACACTTTATCCTACGCCGTTGCATACTCCTGGCCCGTACGCTGGCACTGACCCGTGCGTCACCACGTAGCCCGACCCTCCCACGTTTCTGTACCCTCACCTGTGCCCTAAGCCTTGCCGTTCCCTAACCCTAACCCTAGCCCGGAATAGAAACCCACCACCAGCCCTACACCTTACCTTACGCCATACCCTACTCCTGACCCGTACGCTGGCACTGACCCGTGCGTCAGCACGTAGCCTGACCCTCCCACTTTTCCGTGCCCTCACCTGTGCCCTAAGCCTAGCGGTTCCCTAACCCTAACCCTAGCCCGGAATAGAAACCCACCACCAGCCCTACACGTTACCTTACGCCGTACCATATTCCTGACATGTACGCTGGCACTGACCTGTGCGTCAGCACGTAGCCTGACCCTCCCACGTTTCGGTACCCTCACCTGTGCCCTAAGCCTTGCCGTTCCCTAAACCTAACCCTAGCCCCGAACGCAAATCCACCACCAGCCCTACACTTTATCCTACGCCGTTGCCTACTCCTGGCCCGTACGCTGGCACTGACCCGTGCGTCAGCACGTAGCCCGACCCTCCCACGTTTCCGTACCCTCACCTGTGCCCTAAGCCTTGCCGTTCCCTAACCCTAACCCTAGCCTGGAACGCAAATCCACCACTAGCCCTAAACTTTATCCTACGCCGTTGCCTACTCCTGGCCCGTACGCTGGCACTGACCCGTGCGTCAGCACGTAGCCCGACCCTCCCACGTTTCCGTACACTCACCTGTGCCCTAAGCCTTGCCGTTCCCTAACCCTAACCCTAGCCTGGAACGGAAACCAACCACCAGCCCTACACCTTACCTTACGCCGTTGCCTACTCCTGGCACGTATGCTGGCACTGACCCGTGCGTCAGCACGTAGCCTGAACCTCCCACGTTTCCGTACCCTCACCTGTGCCCTAAGCCTTGCCTTTCCCTAACGCTAACCCTAGCCCGGAATGAAAACCCACCACCAGCCCTACACCTTACCTTACGCCGTTGCCCACTCCTGGCCCGAACGCTGGCACGGACCCGTGAATCAGCACGTAGCCCGACCATCCCACGTTTCCGTACCCTCCCCTGTGCCCTAAGCCTTGCCGTTCCCTAACCCTAACCCTATCCTGGAACGGAAACCAACCACCAGCCCTTAACCTTACCCTACGCCGTTGCCTACTCCTGGCCTGTACTCTGGCACTGACCCGTTCATCAGCACGTAGCCTTACCCTCCCACGTTTCCGTACCCTGACCTGTGCCCTAAGCCTTGCCGTTCCCTAACCCTAACCCTAGCCCGGAATAGAAACCCACCACCAGCCCTACACCTTACCTTACGCCGTACCCTACTCCTGACCCGTACGCTGGCACTGACCCGTGCGTCAGCACGTAGCCTGACCCTCCCACGTTTCCGTGCCCTCAGCTGTGCCCTAAGCCTTGCCGTTCCCTAACCCTAACCCTAGCCCGGAATGGAAACCCACCACCAGCCCTACACCTTACCTTACGCCGTACCCTATTCCTGGCCCGTACGCTGGCACTGAACCGTGCGTCAGCACGTAGCCTGACCCTCCCACGTTTCCGTACCCTCACTTGTGCCCTAAGCCTTGCCGTTCCCTAACCCTAACCCTAGCCCGGAATAGAAACCCACCACCAGCCCTACACCTTACCTTACGCCGTACCCTACTCCTGACCCGTACGCTGGCACTGACCCGTTCGTCTGCACGTAGCCTGACCCTCCCACGCTTCCGTACCCTCACCTGTGCCCTAAGCCTTGCCGTTCCCTAACCCTAACCCTAGCCCGGAACGCAAATCCACCACCTGCCCTAAACTTTATCCTACGCCGTTGCCTACTCCTGGCCAGTACGCTGGCACTGACTCGTGCATCAGCACGTAGCCCGACCCTCCCACGTTTCCGTACCCTCACCTGTGCCCTAAGCCTTGCCGTTCCCTAACCCTAACCCTAGCCCGGAATGGAAACCCACCACCAGCCCTACACCTTACCCTACGCCGTTGCCTACTCCTGGCCTGTACTCTGGCACTGCCCCGTGCATCAGCACGTAGCCTTACACTCTGGCGTTTCCGTACCCTCTCCTGTGCCCTAAGCCTTGCCGTTCCCTAACCCTAACCCTAGCCCAGAACGCAAATCCACCACCAGCCTACACTTTATCCTACGCCGTTGCCTACTCCTGGCCCGTACGCTGGCACTGACCCATGCGTCAGCACGTAGCCGGACCCTCCCACGTTTCTGTACCCTCACCTGTGCCCTAAGCCTTGCCGTTCCCTAACCCTAACCCTAGCCCGGAATAGAAACCCACCACCAGCCCTACACCTTACCTTAAGCCGTTGCCTACTCCTGGACCGTACGCTGGCACTGACCCGTGCGTAAGCACGTAGCCTGACCCTCCCACGTTTCCGTACCCTCACCTGTGCCCTAAGCGTTGCCGTTCCCTAACCCTAACCCTAGCCCGGAATGGAAACCCACCACCAGCCCTACACTTTATCCTACGTCGTTGCCTACTCCTGACCCGTATGCTGGCACTGACCCGTGCGTCAGCACGTAGCCCGACCCTCCCACGTTTCTGTACCCTCACCTGTGCCCTAAGCCTTGCCGTTCCCTAACCCTAACCCTAGCCCGGAATAGAAACCCACCACCAGCCCTAAACCCTACCTTAAGCCGTTGCCTACACCTGGCCCGTACGCTGGCACTGACCCGTGCGTCAGCACGTAGCCTGACCCTCCCACGTTTCCGTACCCTCACCTGTGCCCTAAGCCTTGCCGTTCCCTAACCCTAACCCTAGCCCGGAATAGAAACCCACCACCAGCCCTACACCTTACCTTACGCCGTACCCTACTCCTGACCCGTACACTGGCACTGACACGTGCGTCAGCACGTAGCCTGACCCTCCCACGTTTCCGTACCCTCACCTGTGCCCTAAGCCTTGCCGTTCCCTAACCCTAACCCTATCCCGGAATAGAAACCCACCACCAGCCCTACACTTTTCCTTACGCCGTACCCTACTCCTGACCTGTACGCTGGCACTGAGCTGTGCGTCAGCACGTAGCCTGACCCTGCCACGTTTCCGTACCCTCACCTGTGCCCTAAGCCTTGCCGTTCCCTAACCCTAACCCTAGCCCGGAACGCAAATCCACCAACAGCCATACACTTTATCCTACGCCGTTGCCTACTCCTGGCCCGTACGCTGGCACTGACACGTGCGTCAGCACGTAGCCCGACCCTCCCACGTTTCCGTACCCTCACCTGTGCCCTAAGACTTGCCGTTCCCTAACCCTAACCCTAGCCTGGAACGGAAACCATCCACCAGCCCTACACCTTACCTTACGCCGTTGCTTACTCCTGGCCCGTACGCTGGCACTGACCCATGCGTCAGCACGTAGCCTGACCCTCCCACGTTTCCGTACACTCACCTGTGCCCTAAGCCTTGCCGTTCCCTAACCCTAACACTAGCCCGGAATGGAAATCAACCACCAGCCCTACACTTTATCCTACGCCGGTGCATACTCCTGGCCCGTACGCTGGCACTGACCCGTGCGTCAGCACGTAGCCCGACCCTCCCACGTTTCTGTACCCTCACCTGTGCCCTAAGCCTTGCCGTTCCCTAACCCTAACCCTAGCCCGGAATAGAAACCCACCACCAGCCCTACACCTTACCTTACGCCATACCCTACTCCTGACCCGTACGCTGGCACTGACCCGTGCGACAGCACGTAGCCTGACCCTCCCACGTTTCTGTGCCCTCACCTGTGCCCTAAGCCTTGCGGTTCCCTAACCCTAACCCTAGCCCGGAATAGAAACCCACCACCAGCCCTACACGTTACCTTACGCCGTACCATATTCCTGACATGTACGCTGGCACTGACCTGTGCGTCAGCACGTATCCTGACCCTCCCACGTTTCCGTACCCTCACCTGTGCCCTAAGCCTTGCCGTTCCCTAAACCTAACCCTAGCCCCGAACGCAAATCCACCACCAGCCCTACACTTTATCCTACGCCGTTGCCTACTCCTGGCCCGTACGCTGGCACTGACCCGTGCGTCAGCACGTAGCCCGACCCTCCCACGTTTCCGTACCCTCACCTGTGCCCTAAGCCTTGCCGTTCCCTAACCCTAATCCTAGCCTGGAACGGAAACCAACCACCAGCCCTACACCTTACCTTACGCCGTTGCCTACTCATGGCACGTATGCTGGCACTGACCCGTGCGTCAGCACGTAGCCTAAACCTCCCACGTTTCCGTACCCTCACCTGTGCCCTAAGCCTTGCCTTTCCCTAACGCTAACCCTAGCCCGGAATGAAAACCCACCACCAGTCCTACACCTTACCTTACGCCGTTGCCCACTCCTGGCCCGAACGCTGGCACGGACCCGTGAATCAGCACGTAGCCCGACCCTCCCACGTTTCCGTTCCCTCCCCTGTGCCCTAAGCCTTGCCGTTCCCTAACCCTAACCCTAGCCTGGAACGGAAACCAACCACCAGCCCTACACCTTACCCTACGCCGTTGCCTACTCCTGGCCTGTACTCTGGCACTGATCCGTTCATCAGCACGTAGCCTTACCCTCCCGCGTTTCCGTACCCTGACCTGTGCCCTAAGCCTTGCCGTTCCCTAACCCTAACCCTAGCCCGGAATAGAAACCCACCACCAGCCCTACACCTTACCTTACGCCGTACCCTACTCCTGACCCGTACGTTGGCACTGACCCGTGCGTCAGCACGTAGCCTGACCCTCCCACGTTTCCGTGCCCTCAGCTGTGCCCTAAGCCTTGCCGTTCCCTAACCCTAACCCTAGCCCGGAATGGAAACCCACCACCAGCCCTACACCTTACCTTACGCCGTACCCTATTCCTGGCCCGTACGCTGGCACTGAACCGTGCGTCAGCACGTAGCCTGACCCTCCCACGTTTCCGTACCCTCACTTGTGCCCTAAGCCTTGCCGTTCCCTAACCCTAACCCTAGCCCGGAATAGAAACCCACCACCAGCCCTACACCTTACCTTACGCCGTACCCTACTCCTGACCCGTACGCTGGCACTGACCCGTTCGTCTGCACGTAGCCTGACCCTCCCACGCTTCCGTACCCTCACCTGTGCCCTAAGCCTTGCCGTTCCCTAACCCTAACCCTAGCCCGGAACGCAAATCCACCACCTGCCCTACACTTTATCCTACGCCGTTGCCTACTCCTGGCCAGTACGCTGGCACTGACCCGTGCATCAGCACGTAGCCCGACCCTCCCACGTTTCCGTACCCTCACCTGTGCCCTAAGCCTTGCCGTTCCCTAACCCTAACCCTAGGCCGGAATGGAAACCCACCACCAGCCCTACACCTTACCCTACGCCGTTGCCTACTCCTGGCCTGTACTCTGGCACTGCCCCGTGCATCAGCACGTAGCCTTACACTCTGGCGTTTCCGTACCCTCTCCTGTGCCCTAAGCCTTGCCGTTCCCTAACCCTAACCCTAGGCCAGAACGCAAATCCACCACCAGCCTACACTTTATCCTACGCCGTTGCCTACTCCTGGCCCGTACGCTGGCACTGACCCGTGCGTCAGCACGTAGCACGAGCCTCCCACGTTTCCGTACCTTCACCTGTGCCCTAAGCCTTGCCGTTCCCTAACCCTAACCCTAGCCCGGAACGGAAACCCACCACCAGCCTGACACCTTACATTACGCCGTACCCTATTCCTGGCCCGTACGCTGGCACTGACCCGTGCGTCAGCACGTAGCCCGACCCTCCCACGTTTCCGTACCCTCACCTGTGCCCTAAGCCTTGCCGTTCCCTAACCCTAACCCTAGCCCGGAACAGAAACCCACCACCAGCCCTACACCTTACCTTACGCCATAACCTACTCCTGACCCGTACGCTGGCACTGACCCATGCGTCAGCACGTAGACTGACCCTCCCACGTTTCCGTACCCTCACCTGTGCCCTATGCCTTGCCGTTCCCTAACCCTAACCCTAGCCCGGAATAGAAACCCACCACCAGCCCTACACCTTACCTTACGCCGTACCCTACTCCTGACCTGTACGCTGGCACTGACCTGTGCGTCAGCACGTAGCCTGACCCTCCCACGTTTCCGTACCCTCACCTGTGCCCTAAGCCTTGCCGTTCCCTAACCCTAACGCTAGCCCCGAACGCAAATCCACCACCAGCCCTACACTTTATCCTACGCCGTTGCCTACTCCTGGCCCGTACGCTGGCACTGACCCGTGCGTCAGCACGTAGCCCGACCCTCCCACGTTTCTGTACCCTCACTTGTGCCCTAAGCCTTGCCGTTCCCTAACCCTAACCCTAGCCCGGAATAGAAACCCACCACCAGCCCTACACCTTACCTTAAGCCGTTGCCTACTCCTGGCCCGTACGCTGGCACTGACCCGTGCGTCAGCACGTAGCCCGACCCTCCCACGTTTCTGTACCCTCACCTGTGCCCTAAGCCTTGCCGTTCCCTAACCCTAACCCTAGCCCGGAATAGAAACCCACCACCAGCCCTACACCTTACCTTAAGCCGTTGCCTACTCCTGGCCCGTACGCTGGCACTGACCCGTGCGTCAGAACGTAGCCTGACCCTCCCACGTTTCCGTACCCTCAACTGTGCCCTAAGCCTTGCCGTTCCCTAACCCTAACCCTAGACCGGAATAGAAACCCACCACCAGCCCTACACTTTTCCTTATGCCGTACCCTACTCCTGACCTGTACGCTGGCACTGACCTGTGCGTCAGCACGTAGCCTGACCCTCCCACGTTTCCGTACCCTCACCTGTGCCCTAAGCCTTGTCATTCCCTAACCCTAACCCTAGCCCAGAACGCAAATCCACCACCAGCCATACACTTTATCCTACGCCGTTGCCTACTCCTGGCCCGTACGCTGGCACTGACACATGCGTCAGCACGTAGCCCGACCCTCCCACGTTTCCGTACCCTCACCTGTGCCCTAAGCCTTGCCGTTCCCTAACCCTAACTCTAGACCGGAACGGAAATCAACCACCAGCCCTACACTTTATCCTACGCCGTTGCCTACTCCTGGCCCGTACGCTGGCACTGACCCGTGCGTCAGCACGTAGCCTGACCCTCCCACGTTTCCGTGCCCTCACCTGTGCCCTAAGCCTTGCCGTTCGCTAACCCTAACCCTAGCCCGGAATAGAAACCCACCACCAGCCCTACACGGTACCTTACGCCATACCATACTCCTGACCTGTACGCTGGCACTGACCTGTGCGTCAGCACGTAGCCTGACCCTCCCACGTTTCCGTACCCTCACCTCTGCCCTAAGCCTTGCCGTTCCCTAACCCTAACCCTAGCCCCGAATGCAAATCCACCACCAGGCCTACACTTTATCCTACGCCGTTGCCTACTCCTGGCCCGTACGCTGGCACTGACCCGTGCGTCAGCACGTAGCCCGACCCTCCCACGTTTCTGTACCCTCACCTGTGCCCTAAGCCTTGCCGTTCCCTAACCCTAACCCTAGCCCGGAATAGAAACCCACCACCAGCCCTACACCTTACCTTAAGCCGTTGCCTACTCCTGGCCCGTACGCTGGCACTGACCCGTGCGTCAGCACGTAGCCCGAACCTCCCACGTTTCTGTACCCTCACCTGTGCCCTAAGCCTTGCCGTTCCCTAACCCTAACCCTAGCCCGGAATAGAAACCCACCACCAGCCCTACACCTTACCTTAAGCCGTTGCCTACTCCTGGCCCGTACGCTGGCACTGACCCGTGCGTCAGCACGTAGCCTGACCCTCCCACGTTTCCGTACCCTCACCTGTGCCCTAAGCGTTGCCGTTCCCTAACCCTAACCCTAGCCCGGAATGGAAACCCACCACCAGCCCTACACTTTATCCTACGCCGTTGCCTACTCCTGGCCCGTATGCTGGCACTAACACGTGCGTCAGCACGGGGCCCGACCCTCCCACGTTTCCGTACCCTCTCCTTTGCCCTAAGCCTTGCCGTTCCCTAACCCTAACCCTAGCCTGGAACGGAAATCAACCACAAGCCCTACACCTTACCTTACGCCGTACCCTACTCCTGGCCCATACGTTGGCACTGACCAGTGCGTCAGCACGTAGCCTGACCCTCCCACGTTTCCGTACCGTCAGCTGTGCCCTAAGCCTTGCCGTTCCCTAACCCTAACCCTAGCCCGGAATGGAAACCCACCACCAGCCCTACACCTTACCTTACGCCGTACCCTATTCCTGGCCCGTTCGCTGGCACTGAACCGTGCGTCAGCACGTAGCATGACCCTCCCACGTTTCCGTACCCTCACTTGTGCCCTAAGCCTTGCCGTTCCCTAACCCTAACCCTAGCCCGGAATAGAAACCCACCACCAGCCCTACACTTTATCCTACGCCGTTGCCTACTCCTGGCCTGTACTCTGGCACTGCCCCGTGCATCAGCACTTAGCCTTACACTCTGGCGTTTCCGTACCCTCTCCTGTGCCGTAAGCCTTGCCGTTCCCTAACCCTAACCCTAGCCCAGAACGCAAATCCACCACCAGCCTACACTTTATCCTACGCCGTTGCCTACTCCTGGCCCGTACGCTGGCACTGACCCGTGCGTCAGCACGTAGCACGAGCCTCCCACGTTTCCGTACCTTCACCTGTGCCCTAAGCCTTGCCGTTCCCTAACCCTAACCCTAGCCCGGAACGGAAATCCACCACCAGCCCTACACCTTACCTTACGCCATAACCTACTCCTGACCCGAACGCTGGCACTGACCCGTGCGTCAGCACGAAGCCTGACCCTCCCACGTTTCCGTACCCTCACCTGTGCCCTATGCCTTGCCGTTCCCTAACCCTAACGCTAGCCCGGAATAGAAACCCACCACCAGCCCTACACCTTACCTTACGCCGTACCCTACTCCTGACCTGTACGCTGGCACTGACCTGTGCGTCAGCACGTAGCCTGACCCTCCCACGTTTCCGTACACTCACCTGTGCCCTAAGCCTTGCCGTTCCCTAACCCTAACCCTAGCCCCGAACGCAAATCCACCACCAGCCCTACACTTTATCCTACGCCGTTGCCTGCTCCTGGCCCGTACGCTGGCACTGACCCGTGCGTCAGCACGTAGCCCGACCCTCCCACGTTTCTGTACCCTCACCTGTGCCCTAAGCCTTGCCGTTCCCTAACCCTAACTCTAGACCGGAACGGAAATCAACCACCAGCCCTACACTTTATCCTACGCCGTTGCCTACTCCTGGCCCGTACGCTGGCACTGACCCGTGCGTCAGCACGTAGCCCGACCCTCCCACGTTTCTGTACCCTCACCTGTGCCCTAAGCCTTGCCGTTCCCTAACCCTAACCCTAGCCCAGAATAGAAACCCACCACCAGCCCTACACCTTACCTTACGCCGTACCCTACTCCTGACCCGTACGCTGGCACTGACCCGTGCGTCACCACGTAGCCTGACCCTCCCACGTTTCCGTGCCCTCACCTGTGCCCTAAGCCTTGCCGTTCGCTAACCCTAACCCTAGCCCGGAATAGAAACCCACCACCAGCCCTACACGGTACCTTACGCCGTACCATACTCCTGACCTGTACGCTGGCACTGATCTGTGCGTCAGCACGTAGCCTGACCCTCCCACGTTTCCGTACCCTCACCTGTGCCCTAAGCCTTGCCGTTCCCTAACCCAAACCCTAGCCCCGAATGCAAATCCACCACCAGGCCTACACTTTATCCTACGCCGTTGCCTACTCCTGGCCCGTACGCTGGCACTGACCCGTGCGTCAGCACGTAGCCCGACCCTCCCACGTTTCTGTACCCTCACCTGTGCCCTAAGCCTTGCCGTTCCCTAACCCTAACCCTAGCCCGGAATAGAAACCCACCACCAGCCCTACACCTTACCTTAAGCCGTTGCCTACTCCTGGCCCGTACGCTGGCACTGACCCGTGCGTCAGCACGTAGCCCGAACCTCCCACGTTTCTGTACCCTCACCTGTGCCCTAAGCCTTGCCGTTCCCTAACCCTAACCCTAGCCCGGAATAGAAACCCACCACCAGCCCTACACCTTACCTTAAGCCGTTGCCTACTCCTGTCCCGTACGCTTGCACTGACCCGTGCGTCAGCACGTAGCCTGACCCTCCCACGTTTCCGTACCCTCACCTGTGCCCTAAGCGTTGCCGTTCCCTAACCCTAACCCTAGCCCGGAATGGAAACCCACCACCAGCCCTACACTTTATCCTATGCCGTTGCCTACTCCTGGCCCGTATGCTGGCACTAACACGTGCGTCAGCACGGGGCCCAACCCTCCCACGTTTCCGTATCCTCTCCTTTGCCCTAAGCCTTGCCGTTCCCTAACCCTAACCCTAGCCTGGAACGGAAATCAACCACAAGCCCTACACCTTACCTTACGCCGTACCCTACTCCTGGCCCGTACGTTGGCAATGACCAGTGCGTCAGCACGTAGCCTGACTCTCCCACGTTTCCGTACCCTCAGCTGTGCCCTAAGCCTTGCCGTTCCCTAACCCTAACCCTAGCCCAGAATAGAAACCCACCACCAGCCCTACACCTTACCTTACGCCATACCCTACTCCTGACCCGTACGCTGGCACTGACCCGTGCGTCAGCACGTAGCCTGACCCTCCCACGTTTCCGTGCCCTCACCTGTGCCCTAAGCCTTGCCGTTCGCTAACCCTAACCCTAGCCCGGAATAGAAACCCACCACCAGCCCTACACGGTACCTTACGCCGTACCATACTCCTGACCTGTACGCTGGCACTGACCTGTGCGTCAGCACGTAGCCTGACCCTCCCACGTTTCCGTACCCTCACCTGTGCCCTAAGCCTTGCCGTTCCCTAACCCTAACCCTAGCCCCGAATGCAAATCCACCACCAGGCCTACACTTTATCCTACGCCGTTGCCTACTCCTGGCCCGTACGCTGGCACTGACCCGTGCGTCAGCACGTAGCCCGACCCTCCCACGTTTCTGTACCCTCACCTGTGCCCTAAGCCTTGCCGTTCCCTAACCCTAACCCTAGCCCGGAAGAGAAACCCACCACCAGCCCTACACCTTACCTTAAGCCGTTGCCTACTCCTGGCCCGTACGCTGGCACTGACCCGTGCGTCAGCACGTAGCCCGAACCTCCCACGTTTCTGTACCCTCACCTGTGCCCTAAGCCTTGCCGTTCCCTAACCCTAACCCTAGCCCGGAATAGAAACCCACCACCAGCCCTACACCTTACCTTAAGCCGTTGCCTACTCCTGGCCCGTACGCTGGCACTGACCCGTGCGTCAGCACGTAGCCTGACCCTCCCACGTTTCCGTACCCTCACCTGTGCCCTAAGCGTTGCCGTTCCCTAACCCTAACCCTAGCCCGGAATGGAAACCCACCACCAGCCCTACACTTTATCCTACGCCGTTGCCTACTCCTGGCCCGTATGCTGGCATTAACACGTGCGTCAGCACGGGGCCCGACCCTCCCACGTTTCCGTACCCTCTCCTTTGCCCTAAGCCTTGCCGTTCCCTAACCCTAACCCTAGCCTGGAACGGAAATCAACCACAAGCCCTACACCTTACCTTACGCCGTACCCTACTCCTGGCCCATACGTTGGCACTGACCAGTGCGTCAGCACGTAGCCTGACCCTCCCACGTTTCCGTACCGTCAGCTGTGCCCTAAGCCTTGCCGTTCCCTAACCCTAACCCTAGCCCGGAATGGAAACCCACCACCAGCCCTACACCTTACCTTACGCCGTACCCTATTCCTGGCCCGTACGCTGGCACTGAACCGTGCGTCAGCACGTAGCATGACCCTCCCACGTTTCCGTACCCTCACTTGTGCCCTAAGCCTTGCCGTTCCCTAACCCTAACCCTAGCCCGGAATAGAAACCCACCACCAGCCCTACACTTTATCCTACGCCGTTGCCTACTCCTGGCCTGTACTCTGGCACTGCCCCGTGCATCAGCACGTAGCCTTACACTCTGGCGTTTCCGTACCCTCTCCTGTGCCGTAAGCCTTGCCGTTCCCTAACCCTAACCCTAGCCCAGAACGCAAATCCACCACCAGCTTACACTTTATCCTACGCCGTTGCCTACTCCTGGCCCGTACGCTGGCACTGACCCGTGCGTCAGCACGTAGCACGAGCCTCCCACGTTTCCGTACCTTCACCTGTGCCCTAAGCCTTGCCGTTCCCTAACCCTAACCCTAGCCCGGAACGGAAATCCACCACCAGCCCTACACCTTACCTTACGCCATAACCTACTCCTGACCCGAACGCTGGCACTGACCCGTGCGTCAGCACGAAGCCTGACCCTCCCACGTTTCCGTACCCTCACCTGTGCCCTATGCCTTGCCGTTCCCTAACCCTAACCCTAGCCCGGAATAGAAACCCACCACCAGCCCTACACCTTACCTTACGCCGTACCCTACTCCTGACCTGTACGCTGGCACTGACCTGTGCGTCAGCACGTAGCCTGACCCTCCCACGTTTCCGTACCCTCACCTGTGCCCTAAGCCTTGCCGTTCCCTAACCCTAACCCTAGCCCCGAACGCAAATCCACCACCAGCCCTACACTTTATCCTACGCCGTTGCCTGCTCCTGGCCCGTACGCTGGCACTGACCCGTGCGTCAGCACGTAGCCCGACCCTCCCACGTTTCTGTACCCTCACCTGTGCCCTAAGCCTTGCCGTTCCCTAACCCTAACCCTAGCCCGGAATAGAAACCCACCACCAGCCCTACACCTTACCTTAAGCCGTTGCCTACTCCTGGCCCGTACGCTGGCACTGACCCGTGCGTCAGCACGTAGCCCGACCCTCCCACGTTTCTGTACCCTCACCTGTGCCCTAAGCCTTGCCGTTCCCTAACCCTAACCCTAGCCCGGAATAGAACCCCACCACCAGCCCTACACCTTACCTTAAGCCGTTGCCTACTCCTGGCCCGTACGCTGGCACTGACCCGTGCGTCAGCACGTAGCCTAACCCTCCCACGTTTCCGTACCCTCACCTGTGCCCTAAGCCTTGCCGTTCCCTAACCCTAACCCTAGCCTGGAACGGAAACCCACCACCAGCCCTACACCTCACCTTACGCCGTTGCCTACTCCTGGCACGTATGCTGGCACTGACCCGTGCGTCAGCACGTAGCCTGAACCTCCCACGTTTCCGTACCCTCACCTGTGCCCTAAGCCTTGCCTTTCCCTAACGCTAACCCTAGCCCGGAATGAAAACCCACCACCAGCCCTACACCTTACCCTACGCCGTTGCCTAGTCCTGGCCTGTACTCTGGCACTGACCCGTGCATCAGCACATAGCCTTACCCTCCCGCGTTTCCGTACCCTGACCTGTGCCCTAAGCCTTGCCGTTCCCTATCCCTAACCCTAGCCCTGAACGCAAATCCACCACCAGCCGTACACTTTATCCTACGCCGTTGCCTACTCCTGGCCCGTACGCTGGCACTGACCCGTGCGTCTGCACGTAGCCCGACCCTCCCACGTTTCCATACCCTCACCTGTGCCCTAAGCCTTGCCGATCCCTAACCCTAACCCTATCCCGGAAAGGAAATCAACCACAAGTCCTACACCTTACCTTACGCCGTTGCCCACTCCTGGCCCGAACGCTGGCACGGACCCGTGAATCAGCACGTAGCCCGACCCTCCCACGTTTCCGTACCCTCCCCTGTGCCCTAAGCCTTGCCGTTCCATAACCCTAACCCTAGCCTGGAACGGAAACCAACCACCAGCCCTACACCTTACCCTACGCCGTTGCCTACTCCTGGCCTGTACTCTGGCACTGACCCGTTCATCAGCACGTAGCCTTACCCTCCCGCGTTTCCGTACCCTGACCTGTGCCCTAAGCCTTGCCGTTCCCTAACCCTAACCCTAGCCCGGAATAGGAACCCACCACCAGCCCTACACCTTACCTTACGCCGTACCCTACTGCTGACCCGTACGCTGGCACTGACCCGTGCGTCAGCACGTAGCCTGACCCTCCCACGTTTCCGTGCCCTCAGCTGTGCCGTAAGCCTTGCCGTTCCCTAACCCTAACCCTAGCCCGGAATGGAAACCCACCACCAGCCCTACACCTTACCTTACGCCGTACCCTATTCCTGGCCCGTACGCTGGCACTGAACCGTGCGTCAGCACGTAGCCTGACCCTCCCACGTTTCCGTAACCTCACTTGTGCCCTAAGCCTTGCCGTTCCCTAACCCTAACCCTAGCCCGGAATAGAAACCCACCACCAGCCCTACACCTTACCTTACGCCGTACCCTACTCCTGACCCGTACGCTGGCACTGACCCGTTCGTCTGC
Source organism: Mesoplodon bidens (assembly GCF_964165515.1). Classification (NCBI taxonomy): domain Eukaryota; kingdom Metazoa; phylum Chordata; class Mammalia; order Artiodactyla; family Ziphiidae; genus Mesoplodon; species Mesoplodon bidens. The sequence continues at coordinate 72,730 of NW_027671606.1, read as the reverse complement.
ACGTAGCCTGACCCTCCCACGCTTCCGTACCCTCACCTGTGCCCTAAGCCTTGCCGTTCCCTAACCCTAACCCTAGCACGGAACGCAAATCCACCACCAGCCCTACACTTTATCCTACGCCGTTGCCTACTCCTGGCCAGTACGCTGGCACTGACCCGTGCATCAGCACGTAGCCCGACCCTCCCACGTTTCCGTACCCTCACCTGTGCCCTAAGCCTTGCCGTTCCCTAACCCTAACCCTAGCCGGGAACGGAAAACAACCACCAGCCCTACACCTTACCTTACGCCGTTGCCTACACCTGGCCCGTACGCTGGCACTGACCCGTGCGTCAGCACGTAGCCTGACCCTCCCACGTTTCCGTACCCTCACCTGTGCCCTAAGCCTTGCCGTTCCCTAACCCTAACCCTAGCCCGGAATAGAAACCCACCACCAGCCCTACACCTTACCTTACGCCATAACCTACTCCTGGCCAGTACGCTGGCACTGACCCGTGCATGAGCACGTAGCCCGACCCTCCCACGTTTCCGTACCCTCACCTGTGCCCTAAGCCTTGCCGTTCCCTAACCCTAACCCTAGCCCCGAACGCAAATCCACCACCAGCCCTACACTTTATCCTACGCCGTTTCCTACTCCTGGCCCGTACGCTGGCACTGACCCGTGCGTCAGCACGTAGCCCGACCCTCCCACGTTTCTGTACCCTCAACTGTGCCCTAAGCCTTGCCATTCCCTAACCCTAACCCTAGCCAGGAATAGAAACCCACCACCAGCCCTACACCTTACTTTAAGCCGTTGCCTACTCCTGGCCCGTACGCTGGCACTGACCCGTGCGTCAGCACGTAGCCCGACCCTCCCACGTTTCTGTACCCTCACCTGTGCCCTAAGCCTTGCCGTTCCCTAACCCTAACCCTTGCCCGGAATAGAAACCCACCACCACCCCTACACCTTACCTTAAGCCGTTGCCTACTCCTGGCCCGTACGCTGGCACTGACCCATGCGTCAGCACGTAGCCTGACCCTCCCACGTTTCCATACCCTCACCAGTGCCCTAAGCGTTGCCGTTCCCTAACCCTAACCCTAGCCCGGAATGGAAACCCACGACCAGCCCTACACTTTATCCTACGCCGTTGCCTACTCCTGACCCGTATGCTGGCACTGACCCGTGCGTCAGCATGTAGCCCGACCCTCCCACGTTTCTGTACCCTCACCTGTGCCCTAAGCCTTGCCGTTCCCTAACCCTAACCCTAGCCCGGAATAGAAACCCACCACCAGCCCTACACCTTACCTTAAGCCGTTGCCTACTCCTGGCCCGTACGCTGGCACTGACCCGTGCGTCAGCACGTAGCCTGACCCTCCCACGTTTCCGTACCCTCACCTGTGCCCTAAGCCTTGCCGTTCCCTAACCCTAACCCTAGCCGGGAATAGAAAGCCACCACCAACCCTACACATTACCTTACGCCGTACCCTACTCCTGACCCGTACGCTGGCACTGACACGTGCGTCAGCACGTAGCCTGACCCTCCCACGTTTCCGTACCCTCACCTGTGCCCTAAGCCTTGCCGTTCCCTAACCCTAACCCTAGCCCGGAATAGAAACCCACCACCAGCCCTACACTTTTCCTTACGCCGTACCCTACTCCTGACCTGTACGCTGGCACAGACCCGTGCGTCAGCACGTAGCCTGACCCTCCCACGTTTCCGTAACCTCACCTGTGCCCTAAGCCTTGCCGTTCCCTAACCCTAACACTAGCCCGGAACGGAAATCAACCACCAGCCCTACACTTTATCCTACGCCGTTGCATACTCCTGGCCCGTACGCTGGCACTGACCCGTGCGTCAGCACGTAGCCCGACCCTCCCACGTTTCTGTACCCTCACCTGTGCCCTAAGCCTTGCCGTTCCCTAACCCTAACCCTAGCCCGGAATAGAAACCCACCACAAGCCCTACACCTTACCTTACGCCATACCCTACACCTGACCCGTACGCTGGCACTGACCCGTGCGTCAGCACGTAGTCTGACCCTCCCACGTTTCCGTGCCCTCACCTGTGCCCTAAGCCTTGCGGTTCCCTAACCCTAACCCTAGCCCGGAATAGAAACCCACCACCAGCCCTACACGTTACCTTACGCCGTACCATATTCCTGACCTGTACGCTGGCACTGACCTGTGCGTCAGCACGTAGCCTGACCCTCCCACGTTTCCGTACCCTCACCTGTGCCCTAAGCCTTGCCGTTCCCTAACCCTAACCCTAGCCCCGAACGCAAATCCACCACCAGCCCTACACTTTATCCTACGCCGTTGCCTACTCCTGGCCCGTACGCTGGCACTGACCCGAGCGTCAGCACGTAGCCCGACCCTCCCACGTTTCCGTACCCTCACCTGTGCCCTAAGCCTTGCCGTTCCCTAACCCTAACACTAGCCTGGAACGCAAATCCACCACTAGCCCTACACTTTATCCTACGCCGTTGCCTACTCCTGGCCCGTACGCTGGCACTGACCCGTGCGTCAGCACATAGCCCGACCCTCCCACGTTTCCGTACCCTCACCTGTGCCCTAAGCCTTGCCGTTCCCTAACCCTAACCCTAGCCTGGAACGGAAACCAACCACCAGCCCTACACCTTACCTTACGCCGTTGCCTACTCCTGGCACGTATGCTGGCACTGACCCGTGCGTCAGCACGTAGCCTGAACCTCCCACGTTTCCGTACCCTCACCTGTGCCCTAAGCCTTGCCTTTCCCTAACGCTAACCCTAGCCCGGAATGAAAACCCACCACCAGCCCTACACCTTACCCTACGCCGTTGCCTAGTCCTGGCCTGTACTCTGGCACTGACCCGTGCATCAGCACATAGCCTTACCCTCCCGCGTTTCCGTACCCTGATCTGTGCCCTAAGCCTTGCCGTTCCCTAACCCTAACCCTAGCCCAGAACGCAAATCCACCACCAGCCGTACACTTTATCCTACGCCGTTGCCTACTCCTGGCCCGTACGCTGGCACTGACCCGTGCGTCTGCACGTAGCCCGACCCTCCCACGTTTCCATACCCTCACCTGTGCCCTAAGCCTTGCCGATCCCTAACCCTAACCCTATCCCGGAACGGAAATCAACCACAAGCCCTACACCTTACCTTACGCCGTTGCCCACTCCTGGCCCGAAAGCTGGCACGGACCCGTGAATCAGCACGTAGCCCGACCCTCCCACGTTTCCGTACCCTCCCCTGTGCCCTAAGCCTTGCCGTTCCATAACCCTAACCCTAGCCTGGAACGGAAACCAACCACCAGCCCTACACCTTACCCTACGCCGTTGCCTACTCCTGGCCTGTACTCTGGCACTGACCCGTTCATCAGCACGTAGCCTTACCCTCCCGCGTTTCCGTACCCTGACCTGTGCCCTAAGCCTTGCCGTTCCCTAACCCTAACCCTAGCCCGGAATAGAAACCCACCACCAGCCCTACACCTTACCTTAAGCCGTACCCTACTGCTGACCCGTACGCTGGCACTGACCCATGCGTCAGCACGTAGCCTGACCCTCCCACGTTTCCGTGCCCTCAGCTGTGCCCTAAGCCTTGCCGTTCCCTAACCCTAACCTTAGCCCGGAATGGAAACCCACCACCAGCCCTACACCTTACCTTACGCCGTACCCTATTCCTGGCCCGTACGCTGGCACTGAACCGTGCGTCAGCACGTAGCCTGACCCTCCCACGTTTCCGTAACCTCACTTGTGCCCTAAGCCTTGCCGTTCCCTAACCCTAACCCTAGCCCGGAATAGAAACCCACCACCAGCCCTACACATTACCTTACGCCGTACCCTACTCCTGACCCGTACGCTGGCACTGACCCGTTCGTCTGCACGTAGTCTGACCCTCCCACGCTTCCGTACCCTCACCTGTGCCCTAAGCCTTGCCGTTCCCTAACCCTAACCCTAGCCCGGAACGCAAATCCACCACCAGCCCTACACTTTATCCTACGCCGTTGCCTACTCCTGGCCAGTACGCTGGCACTGACCCGTGCATCAGCACGTAGCCCGACCCTCCCACGTTTCCGTACCCTCACCTGTGCCCTAAGCCTTGCCGTTCCCTAACCCTAACCCTAGCCTGGAACGGAAAACAACCACCAGCCCTACACCTTACCTTACGCCGTTGCCTACACCTGGCCCGTACGCTGGCACTGACCCGTGCGTCAGCACGTAGCCTGACCCTCCCACGTTTCCGTACCCTCACCTGTGCCCTAAGCCTTGCCGTTCCCTAACCCTAACCCTAGCCCGGAATAGAAACCCACCACCAGCCCTACACCTTACCTTACGCCATAACCTACTCCTGGCCAGTACGCTGGCACTGACCCGTGCATCAGCACGTAGCCCGACCCTCCCACGTTTCCGTACCCTCACCTGTGCCCTAAGCCTTGCCGTTCCCTAACCCTAACCCTAGCCCCGAACGCAAATCCACCAACAGCCCTACACTTTATCCTACGCCGTTTCCTACTCCTGGCCCGTACGCTGGCACTGACCCGTGCGTCAGCACGTAGCCCGACCCTCCCACGTTTCTGTACCCTCACATGTGCCCTAAGCCTTGCCGTTCCCTAACCCTAACCCTAGCCCGGAATAGAAACCCACCACCACCCCTACACCTTACCTTAAGCCGTTGCCTACTCCTGGCCCGTACGCTGGCACTGACCCGTGCGTCAGCACGTAGCCTGACCCTCCCACGTTTCCATACCCTCACCAGTGCCCTAAGCGTTGCCGTTCCCTAACCCTAACCCTAGCCCGGAATGGAAACCCACCACCAGCCCTACACTTTATCCTACGCCGTTGCCTACTCCTGACCCGTATGCTGGCACTGACCCGTGCGTCAGCATGTAGCCCGACCCTCCCACGTTTCTGTACCCTCCCCTGTGCCCTAAGCCTTGCCGTTCCCTAACCCTAACCCTAGCCCGGAATAGAAACCCACCACCAGCCCTACACCTTACCTTAAGCCGTTGCCTACTCCTGGCCCGTACGCTGGCACTGACCCGTGCGTCAGCACGTAGCCTGACCCTCCCACGTTTCCGTACCCTCACCTGTGCCCTAAGCCTTGCCGTTCCCTAACCCTAACCCTAGCCGGGAATAGAAAGCCACCACCAAACCTACACATTACCTTACGCCGTACCCTACTCCTGACCCGTATGCTGGCACTGACACGTGCGTCAGCACGTAGCCTGACCCTCCCACGTTTCCGTACCCTCACCTGTGCCCTAAGCCTTGCCGTTCCCTAACCCTAACCCTAGCCCGGAATAGAAACCCACCACCAGCCCTACACTTTTCCTTACGCCGTACCCTACTCCTGACCTGTACGCTGGCACTGACCTGTGCGTCAGCACGTAGCCTGACCCTCCCACGTTTCCGTACCCTCACCTGTGCCCTAAGCCTTGTCATTCCCTAACCCTAACCCTAGCCCGGAACGCAAATCCACCACCAGCCATACACTTTATCCTACGCCGTTGCCTACTCCTGGCCCGTACGCTGGCACTGACACGTGCGTCAGCACGTAGCCCGACCCTCCCACGTTTCCGTACCCTCACCTGTGCCCTAAGCCTTGCCGTTCCCTAACCCTAACCCTAGCCTGGAACGGAAACCAACCACGAGCCCTACACCTTACCTTACGCCGTTGCTTACTCCTGGCCCGTACGCTGGCACTGACACGTGCGTCAGCACGTAGCCCGACCCTCCCACGTTTCCGTAACCTCACCTGTGCCCTAAGCCTTGCCGTTCCCTAACCCTAACCCTAGCCCCGAATGCAAATCCACCACCAGCCCTACACTTTATCCTACGCCGTTGCCTACTCCTGGCCCGTACGCTGGCACTGACCCGTGCGTCAGCACGTAGCCCGACCCTCCCACGTTTCTGTACCCTCACCTGTGCCCTAAGCCTTGCCGTTCCCTAACCCTAACCCTAGCCCGGATTAGAAACCCACCACCAGCCCTACACCTTACCTTAAGCCGTTGCCTACTCCTGGCCCGTACGCTGGCACTGACCCGTGCGTCAGCACGTAGCCCGAACCTCCCACGTTTCTGTACCCTCACCTGTGCCCTAAGCCTTGCCGTTCCCTAACCCTAACCCTAGCCCGGAATAGAAACCCACCACCAGCCCTACACCTTACCTTAAGCCGTTGCCTACTCCTGGCCCGTACGCTGGCACTGACCCGTGCGTCAGCACGTAGCCTGACCCTCCCACGTTTCCGTACCCTCACCTGTGCCCTAAGCGTTGCCGTTCCCTAACCCTAACCCTAGCCCGGAATGGAAACCCACCACCAGCCCTACACTTTATCCTACGCCGTTGCCTACTCCTGGCCCGTATGCTGGCACTAACCCGTGCGTCAGCACGGGTCTCGACCCTCCCACGTTTCCGTACCCTCTCCTTTGCCCTAAGCCTTGCCGTTCCCTAACCCTAACCCTAGCCTGGAACGGAAATCAACCACAAGCCCTACACCTTACCTTACACCGTACCCTACTCCTGGCCCGTACATTGGCACTAACCAGTGCGTCAGCACGTAGCCTGACCCTCCCACGTTTCCGTACCCTCAGCTGTGCCCTAAGCCTTGCCGTTCCCTAACCCTAACCCTAGCCCGGAATGGAAACCCACCACCAGCCCTACACCTTACCTTACGCCGTACCCTATTCCTGGCCCGTACGCTGGCACTGAACCGTGCGTCAGCACGTAGCCTGACCCTCCCACGTTTCCGTACCCTCACTTGTGCCCTAAGCCTTGCCGTTCCGTAACCCTAACCCTAGCCCGGAATAGAAACCCACCACCAGCCCTACACTTTATCCTACGCCGTTGCCTACTCCTGGCCTGTACTCTGGCACTGCCCCGTGCATCAGCACGTAGCCTTACACTCTGGCGTTTCCGTACCCTCTCCTGTGCCGTAAGCCTTGCCGTTCCCTAACCCTAACCCTAGCCCAGAACGCAAATACACCACCAGCCTACACTTTATCCTACGCCGTTGCCTACTCCTGGCCCGTACGCTGGCACTGACCCGTGCGTCAGCACGTAGCACGAGACTCCCACGTTTCCGTACCTTCACCTGTGCCCTAAGCCTTGCCGTTCCCTAACCCTAACCCTAGCCCGGAACGGAAACCCACCACCAGCCCTACACCTTACCTTACGCCATAACCTACTCCTGACCCGAACGCTGGCACTGACCCGTGCGTCAGCACGAAGCCTGACCCTCCCACGATTCCGTACCCTCACCTGTGCCCTATGCCTTGCCGTTCCCTAACCCTAACCCTAGCCCGGAATAGAAACCCACCACCAGCCCTACACCTTACCTTACGCCGTACCCTACTCCTGACCTGTACGCTGGCACTGACCTGTGCGTCAGCACGTAGCCTGACCCTCCCACGTTTCCGTACCCTCACCTGTGCCCTAAGCCTTGCCGTTCCCTAACCCTAACCCTAGCCCGGAATGGAAACCCACCACCAGCCCTACACTTTATCCTACGTCGTTGCCTACTCCTGACACGTATGCTGGCACTGACCCGTGCGTCAGCACGTAGCCCGACCCTCCCACGTTTCTGTACCCTCACCTGTGCCCTAAGCCTTGCCGTTCCCTAACCCTAACCCTAGCCCGGAATAGAAACCCACCACCAGCCCTACACCCTACCTTAAGCCGTTGCCTACTCCTGGCCCGTACGCTGGCACTGACCCGTGCATCAGCACGTAGCCTGACCCTCCCACGTTTCCGTACCCTCACCTGTGCCCTAAGCCTTGCCGTTCCCTAACCCTAACCCTAGCCCGGAATAGAAACCCAACACCAGCCCTACACCTTACCTTACGCCGTACCCTACTCCTGACCCGTACGCTGGCACTGACATGTGCGTCAGCACGCAGCCTGACCCTCACACGTTTCCGTACCCTCACCTGTGCCCTAATCCTTGCCGTTCCCTAACCCTAACCCTAGCCCGGAATAGAAACCCACCACCAGCCCTACACTTTTCCTTACGCCGTACCCTACTCCTGACCTGTACGCTGGCACTGAGCTGTGCGTCAGCACGTAGCCTGACGCTGCCACGTTTCCGTACCCTCACCTTGCCCTAAGCCTTGCCGTTCCCTAACCCTAACCCTAGCCCGGAACGCAAATCCACCACCAGCCATACACTTTATCCTACGACGTTGCCTACTCCTGGCCCGTACGCTGGCACTGACACGTGCGTCAGCACGTAGCCCGACCCTCCCACGTTTCCGTACCCTCACCTGTGCCCTAAGCCTTGCCGTTCCCTAACCCTAACCCTAGCCCGGAATGGAAACCCACCACCAGCCCTACACTTTATCCTACGCCGTTGCCTACTCCTGGCCCGTATGCTGGCACTAACCCGTGCGTCAGCACGGGTCCCGACCCTCCCACGTTTCCGTACCCTCTCCTTTGCCCTAAGCCTTGCCGTTCCCTAACCCTAACCCTAGCCTGGAACGGAAATCAACCACAAGCCCTACACCTTACCTTACACCGTACCCTACTCCTGGCCCGTACATTGGCACTAACCAGTGCGTCAGCACGTAGCCTGACCCTCCCACGTTTCCGTACCCTCAGCTGTGCCCTAAGCCTTGCCGTTCCCTAACCCTAACCCTAGCCCGGAATGGAAACCCACCACCAGCCCTACACCTTACCTTACGCCGTACCCTATTCCTGGCCCGTACGCTGGCACTGAACCGTGCGTCAGCACGTAGCCTGACCCTCCCACGTTTCCGTACCCTCACTTGTGCCCTAAGCCTTGCCGTTCCGTAACCCTAACCCTAGCCCGGAATAGAAACCCACCACCAGCCCTACACTTTATCCTACGCCGTTGCCTACTCCTGGCCTGTACTCTGGCACTGCCCCGTGCATCAGCACGTAGCCTTACACTCTGGCGTTTCCGTACCCTCTCCTGTGCCGTAAGCCTTGCCGTTCCCTAACCCTAACCCTAGCCCAGAACGCAAATACACCACCAGCCTACACTTTATCCTACGCCGTTGCCTACTCCTGGCCCGTACGCTGGCACTGACCCGTGCGTCAGCACGTAGCACGAGACTCCCACGTTTCCGTACCTTCACCTGTGCCCTAAGCCTTGGCGTTCCCTAACCCTAACCCTAGCCCGGAACGGAAACCCACCACCAGCCCTACACCTTACCTTACGCCATAACCTACTCCTGACCCGAACGCTGGCACTGACCCGTGCGTCAGCACGAAGCCTGACCCTCCCACGATTCCGTACCCTCACCTGAGCCCTATGCCTTGCCGTTCCCTAACCCTAACCCTAGCCCGGAATAGAAACCCACCACCAGCCCTACACCTTACCTTACGCCGTACCCTACTCCTGACCTGTACGCTGGCACTGACCTGTGCGTCAGCACGTAGCCTGACCCTCCCACGTTTCCATACCCTCACCTGTGCCCTAAGCCTTGCCGTTCCCTAACCCTAACCCTAGCCCGGAATGGAAACCCACCACCAGCCCTACACTTTATCCTACGTCGTTGCCTACTCCTGACACGTATGCTGGCACTGACCCGTGCGTCAGCACGTAGCCCGACCCTCCCACGTTTCTGTACCCTCACCTGTGCCCTAAGCCTTGCCGTTCCCTAACCCTAACCCTAGCCCGGAATAGAAACCCACCACCAGCCCTACACCCTACCTTAAGCCGTTGCCTACTCCTGGCCCGTACTCTGGCACTGACCCGTGCGTCAGCACGTAGCCTGACCCTCCCACGTTTCCGTACCCTCACCTGTGCCCTAAGCCTTGCCGTTCCCTAACCCTAACCCTAGCCCGGAATAGAAACCCACCACCAGCCCTACACCTTACCTTACGCCGTACCCTACTCCTGACCCGTACGATGGCACTGACATGTGCGTCAGCACGTAGCCTGACCCTCACACGTTTCCGTACCCTCACCTGTGCCCTAAGCCTTGCCGTTCCCTAACCCTAACCCTAGCCCGGAATAGAAACCCACCACCAGCCCTACACTTTTCCTTACGCCGTACCCTACTCCTGACCTGTACGCTGGCGCTGAGCTGTGCGTCAGCACGTAGCCTGACGCTGCCACGTTTCCGTACCCTCACCTTGCCCTAAGCCTTGCCGTTCCCGAACCCTAACCCTAGCCCGGAACGCAAATCCACCACCAGCCATACACTTTATCCTACGACGTTGCCTACTCCTGGCCCGTACGCTGGCACTGACACGTGCGTCAGCACGTAGCCCGACCCTCCCACGTTTCCGTACCCTCACCTGTGCCCTAAGCCTTGCCGTTCCCTAACCCTAACCCTAGCCTGGAACGGAAACCAACCACCAGCCCTACAGCTTACCTTACGCCGTTGCTTACTCCTGGCCCGTACGCTGGCACTGACCCGTGCGTCAGCACGTAGCCTGACCCTCCCACCTTTCCGTAACCTCACCTGTGCCCTAAGCCATGCCGTTCCCTAACCCTAACACTAGCCCGGAACGGAAATCAACCACCAGCCCTACACTTTATCCTACGCCGTTGCATACTCCTGGCCCGTACGCTGGCACTGACCCGTGCGTCAGCACGTAGCCCGACCCTCCCACGTTTCTGTACCCTCACCTGTGCCCTAAGCCTTGCCGTTCCCTAACCCTAACCCTAGCCCGGAATAGAAACCCACCACCAGCCCTACACCTTACCTTACGCCATACCCTACTCCTGACCCGTACGCTGGCACTGACCCGTGCGTCAGCACGTAGCCTGACCCTCCCACGTTTCCGTGCCCTCACCTGTGCCCTAAGCCTTGCGGTTCCCTAACCCTAACCCAAGCCCGGAATAGAAACCCACCACCAGCCCTACACGTTACCTTACGCCGTACCATATTCCTGACCTGTACGCTGGCACTGACCTGTGCGTCAGCACGTAGCCTGACCCTCCCACGTTTCAGTACCCTCACCTGTGCCCTAAGCCTTGCCGTTCCCTAACCCTAACCCTAGCCCCGAACGCAAATCCGCCACCAGCCCTACACTTTATCCTACGCCGTTGCCTACTCCTGGCCCGTACGCTGGCACTGACCCGTGCGTCAGCACGTAGCCCGACCCTCCCACGTTTCTGTACCCTCACCTGTGCCCTAAGCCTTGCCGTTCCCTAACCCTAACCCTAGCCCGGAATAGAAACCCACCACCAGCCCTACACCTTACCTTACGCCGTACCCTACTCCTGACCCGTACGCTGGCACTGACCCGTGCGTCAGCACGTAGCCTGACCCTCCCACGTTTCCGTGCCCTCAGCTGTGCCCTAAGCCTTGCCGTTCCCTAACCCTAACCCTAGCCCGGAATGGAAACCCACCACCAGCCCTACACCTTACCTTACGCCGTACCCTATTCCTGGCCAGTACGCTGGCACTGAACCGTGCGTCAGCACGTAGCCTGACCCTCCCACGTTTCCGTACCCTCACTTGTGCCCTAAGCCTTGCCGTTCCCTAACCCTAACCCTAGCCCGGAATAGAAACCCACCACCAGCCCTACACCTTACCTTACGCCGTACCCTACTCCTGACCCGTACGCTGGCACTGACCCGTTTGTCTGCACGTAGCCTGACCCTCCCACGCTTCCGTACCCTCACCTGTGCCCTAAGCCTTGCCGTTCCCTAACCCTAACCCTAGCCCGGAACGCAAATCCACCACCTGCCCTACACTTTATCCTACGCCGTTGCCTACTCCTGGCCAGTACGCTGGCACTGACCCGTGCATCAGCACGTAGCCCGACCTTCCCACGTTTCCGTACCCTCACCTGTGCCCTAAGCCTTGCCGTTCCCTAACCCTAACCCTAGCCCGGAATGGAAACCCACCACCAGCCCTACACCTTACCCTACGCCGTTGCCTACTCCTGGCCTGTACTCTGGCACTGCCCCGTGCATCAGCACGTAGCCTTACACTCTGGCGTTTCCGTACCCTCTCCTGTGCCCTAAGCCTTGCCGTTCCCTAACCCTAACCCTAGCCCAGAACGCAAATCCACCACCAGCCTACACTTTATCCTACGCCGTTGCCTACTCCTGGCCCGTACGCTGGCACTGACCCGTGCGTCAGCACGTAGCACGAGCCTCCCACGTTTCCGTACCTTCACCTGTGCCCTAAGCCTTGCCGTTCCCTAACCCTAACCCTAGCCCGGAACGGAAACCCACCACCAGCCTGACACCTTACATTCCGCCGTACCCTATTCCTGGCCCGTACGCTGGCACTGACCCGTGCGTCAGCACGTAGCCCGACCCTCCCACGTTTCCGTACCCTCACCTGTGCCCTAAGCCTTGCCGTTCCCTAACCCTAACCCTAGCCCGGAATAGAAACCCACCACCAGCCCTACACCTTACCTTACGCCATAACCTACTCCTGACCCGTACGCTGGCACTGACCCGTGCGTCAGCACGTAGACTGAACCTCCCACGTTTCCGTACCCTCACCTGTGCCCTATGCCTTGCCGTTCCCTAACCCTAACCCTAGCCCGGAATAGAAACCCACCACCAGCCCTACACCTTACCTTACGCCGTACCCTACTCCTGACCTGTACGCTGGCACTGACCTGTGCGTCAGCACGTAGCCTGACCCTCCCACGTTTCCGTACCCTCACCTGTGCCCTAAGCCTTGCCGTTCCCTAACCCTAACCCTAGCCCCGAACGCAAATCCACCACCAGCCCTACACTTTATCCTACGCCGTTGCCTACTCCTGGCCCGTACGCTGGCACTGACCCGTTCGTCAGCACGTAGCCCGACCCTCCCACGTTTCTGTACCCTCACCTGTGCCCTAAGCCTTGCCGTTCCCTAACCCTAACCCTAGCCCGGAATAGAAACCCACCACCAGCCCTACACCTTACCTTAAGCCGTTGCCTACTCCTGGCCCGTACGCTGGCACTGACCCGTGCGTCAGCACGTAGCCCGACCCTCCCACGTTTCTGTACCCTCACCTGTGCCCTAAGCCTTGCCGTTCCCTAACCCTAACCCTAGCCCGGAATAGAAACCCACCACCAGCCCTACACCTTACCTTAAGCCGTTGCCTACTCCTGGCCCGTACGCTGGCACTGACCCGTGCGTCAGCACGTAGCCTGACCCTCCCACGTTTCCGTACCCTCAACTGTGCCCTAAGCCTTGCCGTTCCCTAACCCTAACCCTAGACCGGAATAGAAACCCACCACCAGCCCTACACTTTTCCTTACGCCGTACCCTACTCCTGACCTGTACGCTGGCACTGACCTGTGCGTCAGCACGTAGCCTGACCCTCCCACGTTTCCGTACCCTCACCTGTGCCCTAAGCCTTGTCATTCCCTAACCCTAACCCTAGCCCAGAACGCAAATCCACCACCAGCCATACACTTTATCCTACGCCGTTGCCTACTCCTGGCCCGTACGCTGGCACTGACACATGCGTCAGCACGTAGCCCGACCCTCCCACGTTTCCGTACCCTCACCTGTGCCCTAAGCCTTGCCGTTCCCTAACCCTAACCCTAGCCCCGAACGCAAATCCACCAACAGCCCTACACTTTATCCTACGCCGTTTCCTACTCCTGGCCCGTACGCTGGCACTGACCCGTGCGTCAGCACGTAGCCCGACCCTCCTACGTTTCTGTACCCTCAACTGTGCCCTAAGCCTTGCCATTCCCTAACCCTAACCCTAGCCCGGAATAGAAACCCACCACCAGCCCTACACCTTACTTTAAGCCGTTGCCTACTCCTGGCCCGTACGCTGGCACTGACCCGTGCGTCAGCACGTAGCCCGACCCTCCCACGTTTCTGTACCCTCACATGTGCCCTAAGCCTTGCCGTTCCCTAACCCTAACCCTAGCCCGGAATAGAAACCCACCACCACCCCTACACCTTACCTTAAGCCGTTGCCTACTCCTGGCCCGTACGCTGGCACTGACCCGTGCGTCAGCACGTAGCCTGACCCTCCCACGTTTCCATACCCTCACCAGTGCCCTAAGCGTTGCCGTTCCCTAACCCTAACCCTAGCCCGGAATGGAAACCCACCACCAGCCCTACACTTTATCCTACGCCGTTGCCTACTCCTGACCCGTATGCTGGCACTGACCCGTGCGTCAGCATGTAGCCCGACCCTCCCACGTTTCTGTACCCTCCCCTGTGCCCTAAGCCTTGCCGTTCCCTAACCCTAACCCTAGCCCGGAATAGAAACCCACCACGAGCCCTACACCTTACCTTAAGCCGTTGCCTACTCCTGGCCCGTACGCTGGCACTGACCCGTGCGTCAGCACGTAGCCTGACCCTCCCACGTTTCCGTACCCTCACCTGTGCCCTAAGCCTTGCCGTTCCCTAACCCTAACCCTAGCCGGGAATAGAAAGCCACCACCAACCCTACACATTACCTTACGCCGTACCCTACTCCTGACCCGTACGCTGGCACTGACACGTGCGTCAGCACGTAGCCTGACCCTCCCACGTTTCCGTACCCTCACCTGTGCCCTAAGCCTTGCCGTTCCCTAACCCTAACCCTAGCCCGGAATAGAAACCCACCACCAGCCCTACACTTTTCCTTACGCCGTACCCTACTCCTGACCTGTACGCTGGCACTGACCTGTGCGTCAGCACGTAGCCTGACCCTCCCACGTTTCCGTACCCTCACCTGTGCCCTAAGCCTTGCCGTTCCCTAACCCTAACCCTAGCCTGGAACGGAAACCAACCACGAGCCCTACACCTTACCTTACGCCGTTGCTTACTCCTGGCCCGTACGCTGGCACTGACACGTGCGTCAGCACGTAGCCCGACCCTCCCACGTTTCCGTAACCTCACCTGTGCCCTAAGCCTTGCCGTTCCCTAACCCTAACCCTAGCCCCGAATGCAAATCCACCACCAGCCCTACACTTTATCCTACGCCGTTGCCTACTCCTGGCCCGTACGCTGGCACTGACCCGTGCGTCAGCACGTAGCCCGACCCTCCCACGTTTCTGTACCCTCACCTGTGCCCTAAGCCTTGCCGTTCCCTAACCCTAACCCTAGCCCGGAATGGAAACCCACCACCAGCCCTACACCTTACCTTACGCCGTACCCTATTCCTGGCCCGTACGCTGGCACTGATCCGTGCGTCAGCACGTAGCCTGACCCTCCCACGTTTCCGTACCCTCACTTGTGCCCTAAGCCTTGCCGTTCCGTAACCCTAACCCTAGCCCGGAATAGAAACCCACCACCAGCCCTACACTTTATCCTACGCCGTTGCCTACTCCTGGCCTGTACTCTGGCACTGCCCCGTGCATCAGCACGTAGCCTTACACTCTGGCGTTTCCGTACCCTCTCCTGTGCCGTAAGCCTTGCCGTTCCCTAACCCTAACCCTAGCCCAGAACGCAAATACACCACCAGCCTACACTTTATCCTACGCCGTTGCCTACTCCTGGCCCGTACGCTGGCACTGACCCGTGCGTCAGCACGTAGCACGAGACTCCCACGTTTCCGTACCTTCACCTGTGCCCTAAGCCTTGCCGTTCCCTAACCCTAACCCTAGCCCGGAACGGAAACCCACCACCAGCCCTACACCTTACCTTACGCCATAACCTACTCCTGACCCGAACGCTGGCACTGACCCGTGCGTCAGCACGAAGCCTGACCCTCCCACGATTCCGTACCCTCACCTGTGCCCTATGCCTTGCCGTTCCCTAACCCTAACCCTAGCCCGGAATAGAAACCCACCACCAGCCCTACACCTTACCTTACGCCGTACCCTACTCCTGACCTGTACGCTGGCACTGACCTGTGCGTCAGCACGTAGCCTGACCCTCCCACGTTTCCGTACCCTCACCTGTGCCCTAAGCCTTGCCGTTCCCTAACCCTAACCCTAGCCCGGAATGGAAACCCACCACCAGCCCTACACTTTATCCTACGTCGTTGCCTACTCCTGACACGTATGCTGGCACTGACCCGTGCGTCAGCACGTAGCCCGACCCTCCCACGTTTCTGTACCCTCACCTGTGCCCTAAGCCTTGCCGTTCCCTAACCCTAACCCTACCCCGGAATAGAAACCCACCACC
Source organism: Mesoplodon bidens (assembly GCF_964165515.1). Taxonomy (NCBI): domain Eukaryota; kingdom Metazoa; phylum Chordata; class Mammalia; order Artiodactyla; family Ziphiidae; genus Mesoplodon; species Mesoplodon bidens. Next base: position 56,773 of record NW_027671606.1, on the reverse strand, counting down.
AGCCCTACACCCTACCTTAAGCCGTTGCCTACTCCTGGCCCGTACGCTGGCACTGACCCGTGCGTCAGCACGTAGCCTGACCCTCCCACGTTTCCGTACCCTCACCTGTGCCCTAAGCCTTGCCGTTCCCTAACCCTAACCCTAGCCCGGAATAGAAACCCACCACCAGCCCTACACCTTACCTTACGCCGTACCCTACTCCTGACCCGTACGCTGGCACTGACATGTGCGTCAGCACGTAGCCTGACCCTCACACGTTTCCGTACCCTCACCTGTGCCCTAAGCCTTGCCGTTCCCTAACCCTAACCCTAGCCCGGAATAGAAACCCACCACCAGCCCTACACTTTTCCTTACGCCGTACCCTACTCCTGACCTGTATGCTGGCACTGAGCTGTGCGTCAGCACGTAGCCTGACGCTGCCACGTTTCCGTACCCTCACCTTGCCCTAAGCCTTGCCGTTCCCTAACCCTAACCCTAGCCCGGAACGCAAATCCACCACCAGCCATACACTTTATCCTACGACGTTGCCTACTCCTGGCCCGTACGCTGGCACTGACACGTGCGTCAGCACGTAGCCCGACCCTCCCACGTTTCCGTACCCTCACCTGTGCCCTAAGCCTTGCCGTTCCCTAACCCTAACCCTAGCCTGGAACGGAAACCAACCACCAGCCCTACAGCTTACCTTACGCCGTTGCTTACTCCTGGCCCGTACGCTGGCACTGACCCGTGCGTCAGCACGTAGCCTGACCCTCCCACCTTTCCGTAACCTCACCTGTGCCCTAAGCCTTGCCGTTCCCTAACCCTAACACTAGCCCGGAACGGAAATCAACCACCAGCCCTACACTTTATCCTACGCCGTTGCATACTCCTGGCCCGTACGCTGGCACTGACCCGTGCGTCAGCACGTAGCCCGACCCTCCCACGTTTCTGTACCCTCACCTGTGCCCTAAGCCTTGCCGTTCCCTAACCCTAACCCTAGCCCGGAATAGAAACCCACCACCAGCCCTACACCTTACCTTACGCCATACCCTACTCCTGACCCGTACGCTGGCACTGACCCGTGCGTCAGCACGTAGCCTGACCCTCCCACGTTTCCGTGCCCTCACCTGTGCCCTAAGCCTTGCGGTTCCCTAACCCTAACCCAAGCCCGGAATAGAAACCCACCACCAGCCCTACACGTTACCTTACGCCGTACCATATTCCTGACCTGTACGCTGGCACTGACCTGTGCGTCAGCACGTAGCCTGACCCTCCCACGTTTCCGTACCCTCACCTGTGCCCTAAGCCTTGCCGTTCCCTAACCCTAACCCTAGCCCCGAACGCAAATCCACCACCAGCCCTACACTTTATCCTACGCCGTTGCCTACTCCTGGCCCGTACGCTGGCACTGACCCGTGCGTCAGCACGTAGCCCGACCCTCCCACGTTTCCGTACCCTCACCTGTGCCCTAAGCCTTGCCGTTCCCTATCACTAACCCTAGCCTGGAACGCAAATCCACCACTAGCCCTACACTTTATCCTACGCCGTTGCCTACTCCTGGCCCGTACGCTGGCACTGACCCGTGCGTCAGCACGTAGCCCGACCCTCCCACGTTTCCGTACCCTCACCTGTGCCCTAAGCCTTGCCGTTCCCTAACACTAACCCTAGCCTGGAACGGAAAGCAACCACCAGCCCTACACCTTACCTTACGCCGTTGCCTACTCCTGGCACGTATGCTGGCACTGACCCGTGCGTCAGCACGTAGCCTGAACCTCCCACGTTTCCGTACCCTCACCTGTGCCCTAAGCCTTGCCGTTCCCTAACCCAAACCCTAGCCTGGAACGGAAACCAACCACCAGCCCTACACCTTACCCTACGCCGTTGCCTACTCCTGGCCTGTTCTCTGGCACTGACCCGTTCATCAGCACGTAGCCTTACCCTCCCGCGTTTCCGTACCCTGACCTGTGCCCTAAGCCTTGCCTTTCCCTAACCCTAACCCTAGCCCGGAATAGAAACCCACCACCAGCCCTACACCTTACCTTACGCCGTACCCTAATCCTGACCCGTACGCTGGCACTGACCCGTGCGTCAGCACGTAGCCTGACCCTCCCACGTTTCCGTGCCCTCAGCTGTGCCCTAAGCCTTGCCGTTCCCTAACCCTAACCCTAGCCCGGAGTGGAAACCCAACACCAGCCCTACACCTTACCTTACGCCGTACCCTATTCCTGGCCAGTACGCTGGCACTGAACCGTGCTTCAGCACGTAGCCTGACCCTCCCACGTTTCCGTACCCTCACTTGTGCCCTAAGCCTTGCCGTTCCCTAACCCTAACCCTAGCCCGGAATAGAAACCCACCACCAGCCCTACACCTTACCTTACGCCGTACCCTACTCCTGACCCGTACGCTGGCACTGACCCGTTTGTCTGCACGTAGCCTGACCCTCCCACGCTTCCGTACCCTCACCTGTGCCCTAAGCCTTGCCGTTCCCTAACCCTTACCCTAGCCCGGAACGCAAATCCACCACCTGCCCTACACTTTATCCTACGCCGTTGCCTACTCCTGGCCAGTACGCTGGCACTGACCCGTGCATCAGCACGTAGCCCGACCCTCCCACGTTTCCGTACCCTCACCTGTGCCCTAAGCCTTGCCGTTCCCTAACCCTAACCCTAGCCCGGAATGGAAACCCACCACCAGCCCTACACCTTACCCTACGCCGTTGCCTACTCCTGGCCTGTACTCTGGCACTGCCCCGTGCATCAGCACGTAGCCTTACACTCTGGCGTTTCCGTACCCTCTCCTGTGCCCTAAGCCTTGCCGTTCCCTAACCCTAACCCTAGCCCAGAACGCAAATCCACCACCAGCCTACACTTTATCCTACGCCGTTGCCTACTCCTGGCCCGTACGCTGGCACTGACCCGTGCGTCAGCACGTAGCACGAGCCTCCCACGTTTCCGTACCTTCACCTGTGCCCTAAGCCTTGCCGTTCCCTAACCCTAACCCTAGCCCGGAACGGAAACCCACCACCAGCCTGACACCTTACATTCCGCCGTACCCTATTCCTGGCCCGTACGCTGGCACTGACCCGTGCGTCACCACGTAGCCCGACCCTCCCACGTTTCCGTACCCTCACCTGTGCCCTAAGCCTTGCCGTTCCCTAACCCTAACCCTAGCCCGGAATAGAAACCCACCACCAGCCCTACACCTTACCTTACGCCATAACCTACTCCTGACCCGTACGCTGGCACTGACCCGTGCGTCAGCACGTAGACTGACCCTCCCACGTTTCCGTACCCTCACCTGTGCCCTATGCCTTGCCGTTCCCTAACCCTAACCCTAGCCCGGAATAGAAAACCACCACCAGCCCTACACCTTACCTTACGCCGTACCCTACTCCTGACCTGTACGCTGGCACTGACCTGTGCGTCAGCACGTAGCCTGACCCTCCCACGTTTCCGTACCCTCACCTGTGCCCTAAGCCTTGCCGTTCCCTAACCCTAACCCTAGCCCCGAACGCAAATCCACCACCAGCCCTACACTTTATCCTACGCCGTTGCCTACTCCTGGCCCGTACGCTGGCACTGACCCGTTCGTCAGCACGTAGCCCGACCCTCCCACGTTTCTGTACCCTCACCTGTGCCCTAAGCCTTGCCGTTCCCTAACCCTAACCCTAGCCCGGAATAGAAACCCACCACCAGCCCTACACCTTACCTTAAGCCGTTGCCTACTCCTGGCCCGTACGCTGGCACTGACCCGTGCGTCAGCACGTAGCCCGACCCTCCCACGTTTCTGTACCCTCACCTGTGCCCTAAGCCTTGCCGTTCCCTAACCCTAACCCTAGCCCGGAATAGAAACCCACCACCAGCCCTACACCTTACCTTAAGCCGTTGCCTACTCCTGGCCCGTACGCTGGCACTGACCCGTGCGTCAGCACGTAGCCTGACCCTCCCACGTTTCCGTACCCTCAACTGTGCCCTAAGCCTTGCCGTTCCCTAACCCTAACCCTAGACCGGAATAGAAACCCACCACCAGCCCTACACTTTTCCTTACGCCGTACCCTACTCCTGACCTGTACGCTGGCACTGACCTGTGCGTCAGCACGTAGCCTGACCCTCCCACGTTTCCGTACCCTCACCTGTGCCCTAAGCCTTGTCATTCCCTAACCCTAACCCTAGCCCAGAACGCAAATCCACCACCAGCCATACACTTTATCCTACGCCGTTGCCTACTCCTGGCCCGTACGCTGGCACTGACACATGCGTCAGCACGTAGCCCGACCCTCCCACGTTTCCGTACCCTCACCTGTGCCCTAAGCCTTGCCGTTCCCTAACCCTAACCCTAGCCTGGAACGGAAACCAACCATGAGCCCTACACCTTACCTTACGCCGTTGCTTACTCCTGGCCCGTACGCTGGCACTGACCCGAGCGTCAGCACGTAGCCTGACCCTCCCACGTTTCCGTAACCTCACCTGTGCCCTAAGCCTTGCCGTTCCCTAACCCTAACACTAGCCCGGAACGGAAATCAACCACCAGCCCTACACTTTATCCAACGCCGTTGCCTACTCCTGGCCCGTACGCTGGCACTGACCCGTGCGTCAGCACGTAGCCCGACCCTCCCACGTTTCTGTACCCTCACCTGTGCCCTAAGCCTTGCCGTTCCCTAACCCTAACCCTAGCCCAGAATAGAAACCCACCACCAGCCCTACACCTTACCTTACGCCATACCCTACTCCTGACCCGTACGCTGGCACTGACCCGTGCGTCAGCACGTAGCCTGACCCTCCCACGTTTCCGTGCCCTCACCTGTGCCCTAAGCCTTGTGTTCGCTAACCCTAACCCTAGCCCGGAATAGAAACCCACCACCAGCCCTACACGGTACCTTACGCCGTACCATACTCCTGACCTGTACGCTGGCACTGACCTGTGCGTCAGCACGTAGCCTGACCCTCCCACGTTTCCGTACCCTCACCTGTGCCCTAAGCCTTGCCGTTCCCTAACCCTAACCCTAGCCCCGAATGCAAATCCACCACCAGGCCTACACTTTATCCTACGCCGTTGCCTCCTCCTGGCCCGTACGCTGGCACTGACCCGTGCGTCAGCACGTAGCCCGACCCTCCCACGTTTCTGTACCCTCACCTGTGCCCTAAGCCTTGCCGTTCCCTAACCCTAACCCTAGCCCGGAATAGAAACCCACCACCAGCCCTACACCTTACCTTAAGCCGTTGCCTACTCCTGGCCCGTACGCTGGCACTGACCCGTGCGTCAGCACGTAGCCCGAACCTCCCACGTTTCTGTACCCTCACCTGTGCCCTAAGCCTTGCCGTTCCCTAACCCTAACCCTAGCCCGGAATAGAAACCCACCACCAGCCCTACACCTTACCTTAAGCCGTTGCCTACTCCTGGCCCGTACGCTGGCACTGACCCGTGCGTCAGCACGTAGCCTGACCCTCCCACGTTTCCGTACCCTCACCTGTGCCCTAAGCGTTGCCGTACCCTAACCCAAACCCTAGCCCGGAATGGAAACCCACCACCAGCCCTACACTTTATCCTACGCCGTTGCCTACTCCTGGCCCGTATGCTGGCACTAACCCGTGCGTCAGCACGGGTCCCGACCCTCCCACGTTTCCGTACCCTCTCCTTTGCCCTAAGCCTTGCCGTTCCCTAACCCTAACCCTAGCCTGGAACGGAAATCAACCACAAGCCCTACACCTTACCTTACGCCGTACCCTACTCCTGGCCCGTACGTTGGCACTGACCAGTGCGTCAGCACGTAGCCTGACCCTCCCACGTTTCCGTACCCTCAGCTGTGCCCTAAGCCTTGCCGTTCCCTAACCCTAACCCTAGCCCAGAATAGAAACCCACCACCAGCCCTACACCTTACCTTACGCCATACCCTACTCCTGAACCGTACGCTGGCACTGACCCGTGCGTCAGCACATAGCCTGACCCTCCCACGTTTCCGTTCTCTCACCGGTGCCCTAAGCCTTGCCGTTCACTAACCCTAACCCTAGCCCGGAATAGAAACCCACCACCAGCCCTACACGGTACCTTACGCCGTACCATACTCCTGACCTGTACGCTGGCACTGACCTGTGCGTCAGCACGTAGCCTGACCCTCCCACGTTTCCGTACCCTCACCTGTGCCCTAAGCCTTGCCGTTCCCTAACCCTAACCCTAGCCCCGAATGCAAATCCACCACCAGGCCTACACTTTATCCTACGCCGTTGCCTACTCCTGGCCCGTACGCTGGCACTGACCCGTGCGTCAGCACGTAGCCCGACCCTCCCACGTTTCTGTACCCTCACCTGTGCCCTAAGCCTTGCCGTTCCCTAACCCTAACCCTAGCCCGGAATAGAAACCCACCACCAGCCCTACACCTTACCTTAAGCCGTTGCCTACTCCTGGCCCGTACGCTGGCACTGACCCGTGCGTCAGCACGTAGCCCGAACCTCCCACGTTTCTGTACCCTCACCTGTGCCCTAAGCCTTGCCGTTCCCTAACCCTAACCCTAGCCCGGAATAGAAACCCACCACCAGCCCTACACCTTACCTTAAGCCGTTGCCTACTCCTGGCCCGTACGCTAGCACTGACCCGTGCGTCAGCACGTAGCCTGAGCCTCCCACGTTTCCGTACCCTCACCTGTGCCCTAAGCGTTGCCGTTCCCTAACCCTAACCCTAGCCCGGAATGGAAACCCACCACCAGCCCTACACTTTATCCTACGCCGTTGCCTACTCCTGGCCCGTATGCTGGCACTAACACGTGCGTCAGCACGGGGCCCGACCCTCCCACGTTTCCGTACCCTCTCCTTTGCCCTAAGCCTTGCCGTTCCCTAACCCTAACCCTAGCCTGGAACGGAAATCAACCACAAGCCCTACACCTTACCTTACGCCGTACCCTACTCCTGGCCCGTACGTTGGCACTGACCAGTGCGTCAGCACGTAGCCTGACCCTCCCACGTTTCCGTACCCTCAGCTGTGCCCTAAGCCTTGCCGTTCCCTAACCCTAACCCTAGCCCGGAATGGAAACCCACCACCAGCCCTACACCTTAGCTTACGCCGTACCCTATTCCTGGCCCGTACGCTGGCACTGAACCGTGCGTCAGCACGTAGCCTGACCCTCCCACGTTTCCGTACCCTCACTTGTGCCCTAAGCCTTGCCGTTCCCTAACCCTAACCCTAGCCCGGAATAGAAACCCACCACCAGCCCTACACTTTATCGTACGCCGTTGCCTACTCCTGGCCTGTACTCTGGCACTGCCCCGTGCATCAGCACGTAGCCTTACACTCTGGCGTTTCCGTACCCTCTCCTGTGCCGTAAGCCTTGCCATTCCCTAACCCTAACCCTAGCCCAGAACGCAAATCCACCACCAGCCTACACTTTATCCTACGCCGTTGCCTACTCCTGGCCCGTACGCTGGCACTGACCCGTGCGTCAGCACGTAGCACGAGCCTCCCACGTTTCCGTACCTTCACCTGTGCCCTAAGCCTTGCCGTTCCCTAACCCTAACCCTAGCCCGGAACGGAAATCCACCACCAGCCCTACACCTTACCTTACGCCATAACCTACTCCTGACCCGAACGCTGGCACTGACCCGTGCGTCAGCACGAAGCCTGAACCTCCCACGTTTCCGTACCCTCACCTGTGCCCTATGCCTTGCCGTTCCCTAACCCTAACCCTAGTCCGGAATAGAAACCCACCACCAGCCCTACACCTTACCTTACGCCGTACCCTAATCCTGACCTGTACGCTGGTACTGACCTGTGCGTCAGCACGTAGCCTGACCCTCCCACGTTTCCGTACCCTCACCTGTGCCCTAAGCCTTGCCGTTCCCTAACCCTAACCCTAGCCCCGAACGCAAATCCACCACCAGCCCTACACTTTATCCTACGCCGTTGCCTGCTCCTGGCCCGTACGCTGGCACTGACCCGTGCGACAGCACGTAGCCCGACCCTCCCACGTTTCTGTACCCTCACCTGTGCCCTAAGCCTTGCCGTTCCCTAACCCTAACCCTAGCCCGGAATAGAAACCCACCACCAGCCCTACACCTTACCTTAAGCCGTTGCCTACTCCTGGCCCGTACGCTGGCACTGACCCGTGCGTCAGCACGTAGCCCGACCCTCCCACGTTTCTGTACCCTCACCTGTGCCCTAAGCCTTGCCGTTCCCTAACCCTAACCCTAGCCCGGAATAGAAACCCACCACCAGCCCTACACCTTACCTTAAGCCGTTGCCTACTCCTGGCCCGTACGCTGGCACTGACCCGTGCGTCAGCACGTAGCCTGACCCTCCCACGTTTCCGTACCCTCTCCTGTGCCCTAAGCGTTGCCGTTCCCTAACCCTAACCCTAGCCCGGAATGAAAACCCACCACCAGCCCTACACTTTATCCTACGTCGTTGCCTACTCCTGACCCGTATGCTGGCACTGACCCGTGCGTCAGCACGTAGCCCGACCCTCCCACGTTTCTGTACCCTCACCTGTGCCCTAAGCCTTGCCGTTCCCTAACCCTAACCCTAGCCCGGAATAGAAACCCACCACCAGCCCTACACCCTACCTTAAGCCGTTGCCTACTCCTGGCCCGTACGCTGGCACTGACCCGTGCGTCAGCACGTAGCCTGACCCTCCCACGTTTCCGTACCCTCACCTGTGCCCTAAGCCTTGCCGTTCCCTAACCCTAACCCTAGCCCGGAATAGAAACCCACCACCAGCCCTACACCTTACCTTACGCCGTACCCTACTCCTGACCCGTACGCTGGCACTGAGCTGTGCGTCAGCACGTAGCCTGACCCTGCCACGTTTCCGTACCCTCACCTGTGCCCTAAGCCTTGCCGTTCCCTAACCCTAACCCTAGCCCGGAACGCAAATCCACCACCAGCCATACACTTTATCCTACGCCGTTGCCTACTCCTGGCCCGTACGCTGGCACAGACCCGTGCGTCAGCACGTAGCCTGACCCTCCCACGTTTCCGTAACCTCACCTGTGCCCTAAGCCTTGCCGTTCCCTAACCCTAACACTAGCCCGGAACGGAAATCAACCACCAGCCCTACACTTTATCCTACGCCGTTGCATACTCCTGGCCCGTACGCTGGCACTGACCCGTGCGTCAGCACGTAGCCCGACCCTCCCACGTTTCTGTACCCTCACCTGTGCCCTAAGCCTTGCCGTTCCCTAACCCTAACCCTAGCCCGGAATAGAAACCCACCACCAGCCCTACACCTTACCTTACGCCATACCCTACACCTGACCCGTACGCTGGCACTGACCCGTGCGTCAGCACGTAGCCTGACCCTCCCACGTTTCCGTGCCCTCACCTGTGCCCTAAGCCTTGCGGTTCCCTAACCCTAACCCTAGCCCGGAATAGAAACCCACCACCAGCCCTACACCTTACCTTAAGCCGTTGCCTACTCCTGGCCCGTACGCTGGCACTGACCCGTGCGTCAGCACGTAGCCCGAACCTCCCACGTTTCTGTACCCTCCCCTGTGCCCTAAGCCTTGCCGTTCCATAACCCTAACCCTAGCCTGGAACGGAAACCAACCACCAGCCCTACACCTTACCCTACGCCGTTGCCTACTCCTGGCCTGTACTCTGGCACTGCCTCGTTCATCAGCACGTAGCCTTACCCTCCCGCGTTTCCGTACCCTGACCTGTGCCCTAAGCCTTGCCGTTCCCTAACCCTAACCCTAGCCCGGAATAGAAACCCACCACCAGCCCTACACCTTACCTTACGCCGTACCCTACTGCTGACCCGTACGCTGGCACTGACCCGTGCGTCAGCACGTAGCCTGACCCTCCCACGTTTCCGTGCCCTCAGCTGTGCCCTAAGCCTTGCCGTTCCCTAACCCTAACCCTAGCCCGGAATGGAAACCCACCACCAGCCCTACACCTTACCTTACGCCGTACCCTATTCCTGGCCCGTACGCTGGCACTGAACCGTGCGTCAGCACGTAGCCTGACCCTCCCACGTTTCCGTAACCTCACTTGTGCCCTAAGCCTTGCCGTACCCTAACCCTAACCCTAGCCCGGAATAGAAACCCACCACCAGCCCTACACCTTACCTTACGCCGTACCCTACTCCTGACCCGTACGCTGGCACTGACCCGTTCGTCTGCACGTAGCCTGACCCTCCCACGCTTCCGTACCCTCACCTGTGCCCTAAGCCTTGCCGTTCCCTAACCCTAACCCTAGCACGGAACGCAAATCCACCACCAGCCCTACACTTTATCCTACGCCGTTGCCTACTCCTGGCCAGTACGCTGGCACTGACCCGTGCATCAGCACGTAGCCCGACCCTCCCACGTTTCCGTACCCTCACCTGTGCCCTAGGCCTTGCCGTTCCCTAACCCTAACCCTAGCCTGGAACGGAAAACAACCACCAGCCCTACACCTTACCTTACGCCGTTGCCTACACCTGGCCCGTACGCTGGCACTGACCCGTGCGTCAGCACGTAGCCTGACCCTCCCACGTTTCCGTACCCTCACCTGTGCCCTAAGCCTTGCCGTTCCCTAACCCTAACCCTAGCCCGGAATAGAAACCCACCACCAGCCCTACACCTTACCTTACGCCATAACCTACTCCTGGCCAGTACGCTGGCACTGACCCGTGCATCAGCACGTAGCCCGACCCTCCCACGTTTCCGTACCCTCATCTGTGCCCTAAGCCTTGCCGTTCCCTAACCCTAACCCTAGCCCCGAACGCAAATCCACCACCAGCCCTACACTTTATCCTACGCCGTTTCCTACTCCTGGCCCGTACGCTGGCACTGACCCGTGCGTCAGCACGTAGCCCGACCCTCCCACGTTTCTGTACCCTCAACTGTGCCCTAAGCCTTGCCATTCCCTAACCCTAACCCTAGCCCGGAATAGAAACCCACCACCAGCCCTACACCTTACTTTAAGCCGTTGCCTACTCCTGGCCCGTACGCTGGCACTGACCCGTGCGTCAGCACGTAGCCCGACCCTCCCACGTTTCTGTACCCTCACCTGTGCCCTAAGCCTTGCCGTTCCCTAACCCTAACCCTAGCCCGGAATAGAATCCCACCACCACCCCTACACCTTACCTTAAGCCGTTGCCTACTCCTGGCCCGTACACTGGCACTGACGCGTGCGTCAGCACGTAGCCTGACCCTCCCACGTTTCCATACCCTCACCAGTGCCCTAAGCGTTGCCGTTCCCTAACCCTAACCCTAGCCCGGAATGGAAACCCACGACTAGCCCTACACTTTATCCTACGCCGTTGCCTACTCCTGACCCGTATGCTGGCACTGACCCGTGCGTCAGCATGTAGCCCGACCCTCCCACGTTTCTGTACCCTCACCTGTGCCCTAAGCCTTGCCGTTCCCTAACCCTAACCCTAGCCCGGAATAGAAACCCACCACCAGCCCTACACCTTACCTTAAGCCGTTGCCTACTCCTGGCCCGTACGCTGGCACTGACCCGTGCGTCAGCACGTAGCCTGACCCTCCCACGTTTCCGTACCCTCACCTGTGCCCTAAGCCTTGCCGTTCCCTAACCCTAACCCTAGCCGGGAATAGAAAGCCACCACCAACCCTACACATTACCTTACGCCGTACCCTACTCCTGACCCGTACGCTGGCACTGACACGTGCGTCAGCACGTAGCCTGACCCTCCCACGTTTCCGTACCCTCACCTGTGCCCTAAGCCTTGCCGTTCCCTAACCCTAACCCTAGCCCGGAATAGAAACCCACCACCAGCCCTACACTTTTCCTTACGCCGTACCCTACTCCTGACCTGTACGCTGGCACAGACCCGTGCGTCAGCACGTAGCCTGAACCTCCCACGTTTCCGTAACCTCACCTGTGCCCTAAGCCTTGCCGTTCCCTAACCCTAACACTAGCCCGGAACGGAAATCACCCACCAGCCATACACTTTATCCTACGCCGTTGCATACTCCTGGCCCGTACGCTGGCACTGACCCGTGCGTCAGCACGTAGCCCGACCCTCCCACGTTTCTGTACCCTCACCTGTGCCCTAAGCCTTGCCGTTCCCTAACCCTAACCCTAGCCCGGAATAGAAACCCACCACCAGCCCTACACCTTACCTTACGCCATACCCTACACCTGACCCGTACGCTGGCACTGACCCGTGCGTCAGCACGTAGCCTGACCCTCCCACGTTTCCGTGCCATCACCTGTGCCCTAAGCCTTGCGGTTCCCTAACCCTAACCCTAGCCCGGAATAGAAACCCACCACCAGCCCTACACGTTACCTTACGCCGTACCATATTCCTGACCTGTACGCTGGCACTGACCTGTGCGTCAGCACGTAGCCTGACCCTCCCACGTTTCCGTACCCTCACCTGTGCCCTAAGCCTTGCCGTTCCCTAACCCTAACCCTAGCCCCGAACGCAAATCCACCACCAGCCCTACACTTTATCCTACGCCGTTGCCTACTCCTGGCCCGTACGCTGGCACTAACCCGAGCGTCAGCACGTAGCCCGACCCTCCCACGTTTCCGTACCCTCACCTGTGCCCTAAGCCTTGCCGTTCCCTAACCCTAACACTAGCCTGGAACGCAAATCCACCACTAGCCCTACACTTTATCCTACGCCGTTGCCTACTCCTGGCCCGTACGCTGGCACTGACCCGTGCGTCAGCACATAGCCCGACCCTCCCACGTTTCCGTACCCTCACCTGTGCCCTAAGCCTTGCCGTTCCCTAACCCTAACCCTAGCCTGGAACGGAAACCAACCACCAGCCCTACACCTTACCTTACGCCGTTGCCTACTCCTGGCACGTATGCTGGCACTGACCCGTGCGTCAGCACGTAGCCTGAACCTCCCACGTTTCCGTACCCTCACCTGTGCCCTAAGCCTTGCCTTTCCCTAACGCTAACCCTAGCCCGGAATGAAAACCCACCACCAGCCCTACACCTTACCCTACGCCGTTGCCTAGTCCTGGCCTGTACTCTGGCACTGACTCGTGCATCAGCACATAGCCTTACCCTCCCGCGTTTCCGTACCCTGACCTGTGCCCTAAGCCTTGCCGTTCCCTAACCCTAACCCTAGCCCAGAACGCAAATCCACCACCAGCCGTACACTTTATCCTACGCCGTTGCCTACTCCTGGCCCGTACGCTGGCACTGACCCGTGCGTCTGCACGTAGCCCGACCCTCCCACGTTTCCATACCCTCACCTGTGCCCTAAGCCTTGCCGATCCCTAACCCTAACCCTATCCCGGAACGGAAATCAACCACAAGCCCTACACCTTACCTTACGCCGTTGCCCACTCCTGGCCCGAACGCTGGCACGGACGCGTGAATCAGCACGTAGCCCGACCCTCCCACGTTTCCGTACCCTCCCCTGTGCCCTAAGCCTTGCCGTTCCATAACCCTAACCCTAGCCTGGAACGGAAACCAACCACCAGCCCTACACCTTACCCTACGCCGTTGCCTACTCATGGCCTGTACTCTGGCACTGACCCGTTCATCAGCACGTAGCCTTACCCTCCCGCGTTTCCGTACCCTGACCTGTGCCCTAAGCCTTGCCATTCCCTAACCCTAACCCTAGCCCGGAATAGAAACCCACCACCAGCCCTACACCTTACTTTAAGCCGTACCCTACTGCTGACCCGTACGCTGGCACTGACCCGTGCGTCAGCACGTAGCCTGACCCTCCCACGTTTCCGTGCCCCCAGCTGTGCCCTAAGCCTTGCCGTTCCCTAACCCTAACACTAGCCCGGAATGGAAACCCACCACCAGCCCTACACCTTACCTTACGCCGTACCCTATTCCTGGCCCGTACGCTGGCACTGAACCGTGCGTCAGCACGTAGCCTGACCCTCCCACGTTTCCGTAACCTCACATGTGCCCTAAGCCTTGCCGTTCCCTAACCCTAACCCTAGCCCGGAATAGAAACCCACCACCAGCCCTACACCTTACCTTACGCCGTACCCTACTCCTGACCCGTACGCTGGCACTGACCCGTTCGTCTGCACGTAGCCTGACCCTCCCACGCTTCCGTACCCTCACCTGTGCCCTAAGCCTTGCCGTTCCCTAACCCTAACCCTAGCACGGAACGCAAATCCACCACCAGCCCTACACTTTATCCTACGCCGTTGCCTACTCCTGGCCAGTACGCTGGCACTGACCCGTGCATCAGCACGTAGCCCGACCCTCCCACGTTTCCGTACCCTCACTTGTGCCCTAAGCCTTGCCGTTCCCTAACCCTAACCCTAGCCTGGAACGGAAAACAACCACCAGCCCTACACCTTACCTTACGCCGTTGCCTACACCTGGCCCGTACGCTGGCACTGACCCGTGCGTCAGCACGTAGCCTGACCCTCCCACGTTTCCGTACCCTCACCTGTGCCCTAAGCCTTGCCGTTCCCTAACCCTAACCCTAGCCCGGAATAGAAACCCACCACCAGCCCTACACCTTACCTTACGCCATAACCTACTCCTGGCCAGTACGCTGGCACTGACCCGTGCATCAGCACGTAGCCCGACCCTCCCACGTTTCCGTACCCTCATCTGTGCCCTAAGCCTTGCCGTTCCCTAACCCTAACCCTAGCCCCGAACGCAAATCCACCACCAGCCCTACACTTTATCCTACGCCGTTTCCTACTCCTGGCCCGTACGCTGGCACTGACCCGTGCGTCAGCACGTAGCCCGACCCTCCCACGTTTCTGTACCCTCAACTGTGCCCTAAGCCTTGCCATTCCCTAACCCTAACCCTAGCCCGGAATAGAAACCCACCACCAGCCCTACACCTTACTTTAAGCCGTTGCCTACTCCTGGCCCGTACGCTGGCACTGACCCGTGCGTCAGCACGTAGCCCGACCCTCCCACGTTTCTGTACCCTCACCTGTGCCCTAAGCCTTGCCGTTCCCTAACCCTAACCCTAGCCCGGAATAGAAACCCACCACCACCCCTACACCTTACCTTAAGCCGTTGCCTACTCCTGGCCCGTACGCTGGCACTGACTCGTGCGTCAGCACGTAGCCTGACCCTCCCACGTTTCCATACCCTCACCAGTGCCCTAAGCGTTGCCGTTCCCTAACCCTAACCCTAGCCCGGAATGGAAATCCACGACCAGCCCTACACTTTATCCTACGCCGTTGCCTACTCCTGACCCGTATGCTGGCACTGACCCGTGCGTCAGCATGTAGCCCGACCCTCCCACGTTTCTGTACCCTCACCTGTGCCCTAAGCCTTGCCGTTCCCTATCCCTAACCCTAGCCCGGAATAGAAACCCACCACCAGCCCTACACATTACTTTACGCCGTACCGTACTCCTGACCCGTACGCTGGCACTGACCCGTTCGTCTGCACGTAGCCTGAACCTCGCACGCTTCCGTACCCTCACCTGTGCCCTAAGCCTTGCCGTTCCCTAACCCTAACCCTAGCCCGGAACGCAAATCCACCACCAGCCCTACACTTTATCCTACGCCGTTGCCTACTCCTGGCCAGTACGCTGGCACTGACCCGTGCATCAGCACGTAGCCCGACCCTCCCACGTTTCCGTACCCTCACCTGTGCCCTAAGCCTTGCCGTTCCCTAACCCTAACCCTAGCCTGGAACGGAAAACAACCACCAGCCCTACACCTTACCTTACGCCGTTGCCTACACCTGGCCCGTACGCTGGCACTGACCCGTGCGTCAGCACGTAGCCTGACCCTCCCACGTTTCCGTACCCTCACCTGTGCCCTAAGCCTTGCCGTTCCCTAACCCTAACCCTAGCCCGGAATAGAAACCCACCACCAGCCCTACACCTTACCTTACGCCATAACCTACTCCTGGCCAGTACGCTGGCACTGACCCGTGCATCAGCACGTAGCCCGACCCTCCCACGTTTCCGTACCCTCACCTGTGCCCTAAGCCTTGCCGTTCCCTAACCCTAACCCTATCCCCGAACGCAAATCCACCAACAGCCCTACACTTTATCCTACGCCGTTTCCTACTCCTGGCCCGTACGCTGGCACTGACCCGTGCGTCAGCACGTAGCCCGACCCTCCTACGTTTCTGTACCCTCAACTGTGCCCTAAGCCTTGCCATTCCCTAACCCTAACCCTAGCCCAGAATAGAAACCCACCACCAGCCCTACACCTTACTTTAAGCCGTTGCCTACTCCTGGCCCGTACGCTGGCACTGACCCGTGCGTCAGCACGTAGCCCGACCCTCCCACGTTTCTGTACCCTCACATGTGCCCTAAGCCTTGCCGTTCCCTAACCCTAACCCTAGCCCGGAATAGAAACCCACCACCAGCCCTACACCTTACTTTAAGCCGTTGCCTACTCCTGGCCCGTACGCTGGCACTGACCCGTGCGTCAGCACGTAGCCTGACCCTCCCACGTTTCCATACCCTCACCAGTGCCCTAAGCGTTGCCGTTCCCTAACCCTAACCCTAGCCCGGAATGGAAACCCACCACCAGCCCTACACTTTATCCTACGCCGTTGCCTACTCCTGACCCGTATGCTGGCACTGACCCGTGCGTCAGCATGTAGCCCGACCCTCCCACGTTTCTGTACACTCCCCTGTGCCCTAAGCCTTGCCGTTCCCTAACCCTAACCCTAGGCCGGAATAGAAACCCACCACCAGCCCTACACCTTACCTTAAGCCGTTGCCTACTCCTGGCCCGTACGCTGGCACTGACCCGTGCGTCAGCACGTAGCCTGACCCTCCCACGTTTCCGTACCCTCACCTGTGCCCTAAGCCTTGCCGTTCCCTACCCCTAACCCTAGCCGGGAATAGAAAGCCACCACCAACCCTACACATTACCTTACGCCGTACCCTACTCCTGACCCGTACGCTGGCACTGACACGTGCGTCAGCACGTAGCCTGACCCTCCCACGTTTCCGTACCCTCACCTGTGCCCTAAGCCTTGCCGTTCCCTAACCCTAACCCTAGCCCGGAATAGAAACCCACCACCAGCCCTACACTTTTCCTTACGCCGTACCCTACTCCTGACCTGTACGCTGGCACTGACCTGTGCGTCAGCACGTAGCCTGACCCTCCCACGTTTCCGTACCCTCACCTGTGCCCTAAGCCTTGTCATTCCCTAACCCTAACCCTAGCCCGGAACGCAAATCCACCACCAGCCGTACACTTTATCCTACGCCGTTGCCTACTCCTGGCCCGTACGCTGGCACTGACACGTGCGTCAGCACGTAGCCCGACACTCCCACGTTTCCGTACCCTCACCTGTGCCCTAAGCCTTGCCGTTCCCTAACCCTAACCCTAGCCTGGAACGGAAACCAACCACGAGCCCTACACCTTACCTTACGCCGTTGCTTACTCCTGGCCCATACGCTGGCACTGACACGTGCGTCAGCACGTAGCCCGACCCTCCCACGTTTCCGTAACCTCACCTGTGCAATAAGCCTTGCCGTTCCCTAACCCTAACCCTAGCCCGGAATGGAAACCCACCACCAGCCCTACACCTTACCTTACGCCGTACCCTATTCCTGGCCCGTACGCTGGCACTGAACCGTGCGTTAGCACGTAGCCTGACCCTCCCACGTTTCCGTACCCTCACTTGTGCCCTAAGCCTTGCCGTTCCGTAACCCTAACCCTAGCCCGGAATAGAAACCCACCACCAGCCCTACACTTTATCCTACGCCGTTGCCTACTCCTGGCCTGTACTCTGGCACTGCCCCGTGCATCAGCACGTAGCCTTACACTCTGGCGTTTCCGTACCCTCTCCTGTGCCGTAAGCCTTGCCGTTCCCTAACCCTAACCCTAGCCCAGAACGCAAATCCACCACCAGCCTACACTTTATCCTACGCCGTTGCCTACTCCTGGCCCGTACGCTGGCACTGACCCGTGCGTCAGCACGTAGCACGAGACTCCCACGTTTCCGTACCTTCACCTGTGCCCTAAGCCTTGCCGTTCCCTAACCCTAACCCTAGCCCGGAACGGAAACCCACCACCAGCCCTACACCTTACCTTACGCCATAACCTACTCCTGACCCGAACGCTGGCACTGACCCGTGCGTCAGCACGAAGCCTGACCCTCCCACGATTCCGTACCCTCACCTGTGCCCTATGCCTTGCCGTTCCCTAACCCTAACCCTAGCCAGGAATAGAAACCCACCACCAGCCCTACACCTTACCTTACGCCGTACCCTACTCCTGACCTGTACGCTGGCACTGACCTGTGCGTCAGCACGTAGCCTGACCCTCCCACGTTTCCGTACCCTCACCTGTGCCCTAAGCCTTGCCGTTCCCTAACCCTAACCCTAGCCCGGAATGGAAACCCACCACCAGCCCTACACTTTATCCTACGTCGTTGCCTACTCCTGACACGTATGCTGGCACTGACCCGTGCGTCAGCACGTAGCCCGACCCTCCCACGTTTCTGTACCCTCACCTGTGCCCTAAGCCTTGCCGTTCCCTAACCCTAACCCTAGCCCGGAATAGAAACCCACCACCAGCCCTACACCCTACCTTAAGCCGTTGCCTACTCCTGGCCCGTACGCTGGCACTAACACGTGCGTCAGCACGTAGCCTGACCCTCCCACGTTTCCGTACCCTCACCTGTGCCCTAAGCCTTGCCGTTCACTAACCCTAACCCTAGCCCGGAATAGAAACCCACCACCAGCCCTACACCTTACCTTACGCCGTACCCTACTCCTGACCCGTACGCTGGCACTGACATGTGCGTCAGCACGTAGCCTGACCCTCACACGTTTCCGTGCCCTCACCTGTGCCCTAAGCCTTGCGGTTCCCTAACCCTAACCCAAGCCCGGAATAGAAACCCACCACAAGCCCTACACGTTACCTTACGCCGTACCATATTCCTGACCTGTACGCTGGCACTGACCTGTGCGTCAGCACGTAGCCTGACCCTCCCACGTTTCCGTACCCTCACCTGTGCCCTAAGCCTTGCCGTTCCCTAACCCTAACCCTAGCCCCGAACGCAAATCCACCACCAGCCCTACACTTTATCCTACGCCGTTGCCTACTCCTGGCCCGTACGCTGGCACTGACCCGTGCGTCAGCACGTAGCCCGACCCTCCCACGTTTCCGTACCCTCACCTGTGCCCTAAGCCTTGCCGTTCCCTATCACTAACCCTAGCCTGGAACGCAAATCCACCACTAGCCCTACACTTTATCCTACGCCGTTGCCTACTCCTGGCCCGTACGCTGGCACTGACCCGTGCGTCAGCACGTAGCCCGACCCTCCCACGTTTCCGTACCCTCACCTGTGCCCTAAGCCATGCCGTTCCCTAACACTAACCCTAGCCTGGAACGGAAACCAACCACCAGCCCTACACCTTACCTTACGCCGTTGCCTACTCCTGGCACGTATGCTGGCACTGACCCGTGCGTCAGCACGTAGCCTGAACCTCCCACGTTTCCGTACCCTCACCTGTGCCCTAAGCCTTGCCGTTCCCTAACCCTAACCCTAGCCTGGAACGGAAACCAACCACCAGCCCTAAACCTTACCCTACGCCGTTGCCTACTCCTGGCCTGTTCTCTGGCACTGACCCGTTCATCAGCACGTAGCCTTACCCTCCCGCGTTTCCGTACCCTGACCTGTGCCCTAAGCCTTGCCGTTCCCTAACCCTAACCCTAGTCCGGAATAGAAACCCACCACCAGCCCTACACCTTACCTTACGCCGTACCCTACTCCTGACCCGTACGCTGGCACTGACCCGTGCGTCAGCACGTAGCCTGACCCTCCCACGTTTCCGTGCCCTCAGCTGTGCCCTAAGCCTTGCCGTTCCCTAACCCTAACCCTAGCCCGGAATGGAAACCCACCACCAGCCCTACACCTTACCTTACGCCGTACCCTATTCCTGGCCAGTACGCTGGCACTGAACCGTGCGTCAGCACGTAGCCTGACCCTCCCACGTTTCCGTACCCTCACTTGTGCCCTAAGCCTTGCCGTTCCCTAACCCTAACCCTAGCCCGGAATAGAAACCCACCACCAGCCCTACACCTTACCTTACGCCGTACCCTACTCCTGACCCGTACGCTGGCACTGACCCGTTTGTCTGCACGTAGCCTGACCCTCCCACGCTTCCGTACCCTCACCTGTGCCCTAAGCCTTGCCGTTCCCTAACCCTAACCCTAGCCCGGAACGCAAATCCACCACCTGCCCTACACTTTATCCTACGCCGTTGCCTACTCCTGGCCAGTACGCTGGCACTGACCCGTGCATCAGCACGTAGCCCGACCCTCCCACGTTTCCGTACCCTCACCTGTGCCCTAAGCCTTGCCGTTCCCTAACCCTAACCCTAGCCCGGAATGGAAACCCACCACCAGCCCTACACCTTACACTACGCCGTTGCCTACTCCTGGCCTGTACTCTGGCACTGCCCCGTGCATCAGCACGTAGCCTTACACTCTGGCGTTTCCGTACCCTCTCCTGTGCCCTAAGCCTTGCCGTTCCCTAACCCTAACCCTAGCCCAGAACGCAAATCCACCACCAGCCTACACTTTATCCTATGCCGTTGCCTACTCCTGGCCCGTACGCTGGCACTGACCCGTGCGTCAGCACGTAGCACGAGCCTCCCACGTTTCCGTACCTTCACCTGTGCCCTAAGACTTGCCGTTCCCTAACCCTAACCCTAGCCCGGAACGGAAACCCACCACCAGCCTGACACCTTACATTCCGCCGTACCCTATTCCTGGCCCGTACGCTGGCACTGACCCGTGCGTCAGCACGTAGCCCGACCCTCCCACGTTTCCGTACCCTCACCTGTGCCCTAAGCCTTGCCGTTCCCTAACCCTAACCCTAGCCCGGAATAGAAACCCACCACCAGCCCTACACCTTACCTTACGCCATAACCTACTCCTGACCCGTACGCTGGCACTGACCCGTGCGTCAGCACGTAGACTGACCCTCCCACGTTTCCGTACCCTCACCTGTGCCCTATGCCTTGCCGTTCCCTAACCCTAACCCTAGCCCGGAATAGAAACCCACCACCAGCCCTACACCTTACCTTACGCCGTACCCTACTCCTGACCTGTACGCTGGCACTGACCTGTGCGTCAGCACGTAGCCTGACCCTCCCACGTTTCCGTACCCTCACCTGTGCCCTAAGCCTTGCCGTTCCCTAACCCTAACCCTAGCCCCGAACGCAAATCCACCACCAGCCCTACACTTTATCCTACGCCGTTGCCTACTCCTGGCCCGTACGCTGGCAATGACCCGTTCGTCAGCACGTAGCCCGACCCTCCCACGTTTCTGTACCCTCACCTGTGCCCTAAGCCTTGCCGTTCCCTAACCCTAACCCTAGCCCGGAATAGAAACCCACCACCAGCCCTACACCTTACCTTAAGCCGTTGCCTACTCCTGGCCCGTACGCTGGCACTGACCCGTGCGTCAGCACGTAGCCCGACCCTCCCACGTTTCTGTACCCTCACCTGTGCCCTAAGCCTTGCCGTTCCCTAACCCTAACCCTAGCCCGGAATAGAAACCCACCACCAGCCCTACACCTTACCTTAAGCCGTTGCCTACTCCTGGCCCGTACGCTGGCACTGACCCATGCGTCAGCACGTAGCCTGACCCTCCCACGTTTCCGTACCCTCAACTGTGCCCTAAGCCTTGCCGTTCCCTAACCCTAACCCTAGACCGGAATAGAAACCCACCACCAGCCCTACACTTTTCCTTACGCCGTACCCTACTCCTGACCTGTACGCTGGCACTGACCTGTGCGTCAGCACGTAGCCTGACCCTCCCACGTTTCCGTACCCTCACCTGTGCCCTAAGCCTTGTCATTCCCTAACCCTAACCCTAGCCCAGAACGCAAATCCACCACCAGCCATACACTTTATCCTACGCCGTTGCCTACTCCTGGCCCGTACGCTGGCACTGACACATGCGTCAGCACGTAGCCCGACCCTCCCACGTTTCCGTACCCTCACCTGTGCCCTAAGCCTTGCCGTTCCCTAACCCTAACCCTAGCCCCGAACGCAAATCCACCAACAGCCCTACACTTTATCCTACGCCGTTTCCTACTCCTGGCCCGTACGCTGGCACTGACCCGTGCGTCAGCACGTAGCCCGACCCTCCTACGTTTCTGTACCCTCAACTGTGCCCTAAGCCTTACCATTCCCTAACCCTAACCCTAGCCCGGAATAGAAACCCACCACCAGCCCTACACCTTACTTTAAGCCGTTGCCTACTCCTGGCCCGTACGCTGGCACTGACCCGTGCGTCAGCACGTAGCCCGACCCTCCCACGTTTCTGTACCCTCACATGTGCCCTAAGCCTTGCCGTTCCCTAACCCTAACCCTAGCCCGGAATAGAAACCCACCACCACCCCTACACCTTACCTTAAGCCGTTGCCTACTCCTGGCCCGTACGCTGGCACTGACCCGTGCGTCAGCACGTAGCCTGACCCTCCCACGTTACCGTACCCTCACCTGTGCCCTAAGCCTTGCCGTTCCCTAACCCTAACCCTAGCCGGGAATAGAAAGCCACCACCAACCCTACACATTACCTTACGCCGTACCCTACTCCTGACCCGTACGCTGGCACTGACACGTGCGTCAGCACGTAGCCTGACCCTCCCACGTTTCCGTACCCTCACCTGTGCCCTAAGCCTTGCCATTCCCTAACCCTAACCCTAGCCCGGAATAGAAACCCACCACCAGCCCTACACTTTTCCTTACGCCGTACCCTACTCCTGACCTGTACGCTGGCACTGACCTGTGCGTCAGCACGTAGCCTGACCCTCCCACGTTTCCGTACCCTCACCTGTGCCCTAAGCCTTGTCATTCCCTAACCCTAACCCTAGCCCGGAACGCAAATCCACCACCAGCCATACACTTTATCCTACGCCGTTGCCTACTCCTGGCCCGTACGCTGGCACTGACACGTGCGTCAGCACGTAGCCCGACCCTCCCACGTTTCCGTACCCTCACCTGTGCCCTAAGCCTTGCCGTTCCCTAACCCTAACCCTAGCCTGGAACGGAAACCAACCACGAGCCCTACACCTTACCTTACGCCGTTGCTTACTCCTGGCCCGTACGCTGGCACTGACACGTGCGTCAGCACGTAGCCCGACCCTCCCACGTTTCCGTAACCTCACCTGTGCCCTAAGCCTTGCCGTTCCCTAACCCTAACCCTAGCCCCGAATGCAAATGCACCACCAGCCCTACACTTTATCCTACGCCGTTGCCTACTCCTGGCCCGTACGCTGGCACTGCCCCGTGCGTCAGCACGTAGCCCGACCCTCCCACGTTTCTGTACCCTCACCTGTGCCCTAAGCCTTGCCGTTCCCTAACCCTAACCCTAGCCCGGAATAGAAACCCACCACCAGCCCTACACCTTACCTTAAGCCGTTGCCTACTCCTGGCCCGTACGCTGGCACTGACCCATGCGTCAGCACGTAGCCCGAACCTCCCACGTTTCTGTACCCTCACCTGTGCCCTAAGCCTTGCCGTTCCCTAACCCTAACCCTAGGCCGGAATAGAAACCCACCACCAGCCCTACACCTTACCTTAAGCCGTTGCCTACTCCTGGCCCGTACGCTGGCACTGACCCGTGCGTCAGCACGTAGCCTGACCCTCCCACGTTTCCGTACCCTCACCTGTGCCCTAAGCGTTGCCGTTCCCTAACCCTAACCCTAGCCCGGAATGGAAACCCACCACCAGCCCTACACTTTATCCTACGCCGTTGCCTACTCCTGGCCCGTATGCTGGCACTAACCCGTGCGTCAGCACGGGTCCCGACCCTCCCACGTTTCCGTACCCTCTCCTTTGCCCTAAGCCTTGCCGTTCCCTAACCCTAACCCTAGCCTGGAACGGAAATCAACCACAAGCCCTACACCTTACCTTACACCGTACCCTACTCCTGGCCCGTACATTGGCACTAACCAGTGCGTCAGCACGTAGCCTGACCCTCCCACGTTTCCGTACCCTCAGCTGTGCCCTAAGCCTTGCCGTTCCCTAACCCTAACCCTAGCCCGGAATGGAAACCCACCACCAGCCCTACACCTTACCTTACGCCGTACCCTATTCCTGGCCCGTACGCTGGCACTGAACCGTGCGTCAGCACGTAGCCTGACCCTCCCACGTTTCTGTACCCTCACTTGTGCCCTAAGCCTTTCCGTTCCGTAACCCTAACCCTAGCCCGGAATAGAAACCCACCACCAGCCCTACACTTTATCCTACGCCGTTGCCTACTCCTGGCCTGTACTCTGGCACTGCCCCGTGCATCAGCACGTAGCCTTACACTCTGGCGTTTCCGTACCCTCTCCTGTGCCGTAAGCCTTGCCGTTCCCTAACCCTAACCCTAGCCCAGAACGCAAATACACCACCAGCCTACACTTTATCCTACGCCGTTGCCTACTCCTGGCCCGTACGCTGGCACTGACCCGTGCGTCAGCACGTAGCACGAGACTCCCACGTTTCCGTACCTTCACCTGTGCCCTAAGCCTTGCCGTTCCCTAACCCTAACCCTAGCCCGGAACGGAAACCCACCACCAGCCCTACACCTTACCTTACGCCATAACCTACTCCTGACCCGAACGCTGGCACTGACCCGTGCGTCAGCACGAAGCCTGACCCTCCCACGATTCCGTACCCTCACCTGTGCCCTATGCCTTGCCGTTCCCTAACCCTAACCCTAGCCAGGAATAGAAACCCACCACCAGCCCTACACCTTACCTTACGCCGTACCCTACTCCTGACCTGTACGCTGGCACTGACCTGTGCGTCAGCACGTAGCCTGACCCTCCCACGTTTCCGTACCCTCACCTGTGCCCTAAGCCTTGCCGTTCCCTAACCCTAACCCTAGCCCGGAATGGAAACCCACCACCAGCCCTACACTTTATCCTACGTCGTTGCCTACTCCTGACACGTATGCTGGCACTGACCCGTGCGTCAGCACGTAGCCCGACCCTCCCACGTTTCTGTACCCTCACCTGTGCCCTAAGCCTTGCCGTTCCCTAACCCTAACCCTAGCCCGGAATAGAAACCCACCACCAGCCCTACACCCTACCTTAAGCCGTTGCCTACTCCTGGCCCGTACGCTGGCACTGACCCGTGCGTCAGCACGTAGCCTGACCCTCCCACGTTTCCGTACCCTCACCTGTGCCCTAAGCCTTGCCGTTCCCTAACCCTAACCCTAGCCCGGAATAGAAACCCACCACCAGCCCTACACCTTACCTTACGCCGTACCCTACTCCTGACCCGTACGCTGGCACTGACATGTGCGTCAGCACGTAGCCTGACCCTCACACGTTTCCGTACCCTCACCTGTGCCCTAAGCCTTGCCGTTCCCTAACCCTAACCCTAGCCCGGAATAGAAACCCACCACCAGCCCTACACTTTTCCTTACGCCGTACCCTACTCCTGACCTGTACGCTGGCACTGAGCTGTGCGTCAGCACGTAGCCTGACGCTGCCACGTTTCCGTACCCTCACCTTGCCCTAAGCCTTGCCGTTCCCTATCCCTAACCCTAGCCCGGAACGCAAATCCACCACCAGCCATACACTTTATCCTACGACGTTGCCTACTCCTGGCCCGTACGCTGGCACTGACACGTGCGTCAGCACGTAGCCCGACCCTCCCACGTTTCCGTACCCTCACCTGTGCCCTAAGCCTTGCCGTTCCCTAACCCTAACCCTAGCCTGGAACGGAAACCAACCACCAGCCCTACAGCTTACCTTACGCCGTTGCTTACTCCTGGCCCGTACGCTGGCACTGACCCGTGCGTCAGCACATAGCCTGACCCTACCACCTTTCCGTAACCTCACCTGTGCCCTAAGCCTTGCCGTTCCCTAACCCTAACACTAGCCCGGAACGGAAATCAACCACCAGCCCTACACTTTATCCTACGCCGTTGCATACTCCTGGCCCGTACGCTGGCACTGACCCGTGCGTCAGCACGTAGCCCGACCCTCCCACGTTTCTGTACCCTCACCTGTGCCCTAAGCCTTGCCGTTCCCTAACCCTAACCCTAGCCCGGAATAGAAACCCACCACCAGCCCTACACCTTACCTTACGCCATACCCTACTCCTGACCCGTACGCTGGCACTGACCCGTGCGTCAGCACGTAGCCTGACCCTCCCACGTTTCCGTGCCCTCACCTGTGCCCTAAGCCTTGCGGTTCCCTAACCCTAACCCAAGCCCGGAATAGAAACCCACCACCAGCCCTACACGTTACCTTACGCCGTACCATATTCCTGACCTGTACGCTGGCACTGACCTGTGCGTCAGCACGTAGCCTGACCCTCCCACTTTTCCGTACCCTCACCTGTGCCCTAAGCCTTGCCGTTCCCTAACCCTAACCCTAGCCCCGAACGCAAATCCACCACCAGCCCTACACTTTATCCTACGCCGTTGCCTACTCCTGGCCCGTACGCTGGCACTGACCCGTGCGTCAGCACGTAGCCCGACCCTCCCACGTTTCCGTACCCTCACCTGTGCCCTAAGCCTTGCCGTTCCCTATCACTAACCCTAGCCTGGAACGCAAATCCACCACTAGCCCTACACTTTATCCTACGCCGTTGCCTACTCCTGGCCCGTACGCTGGCACTGACCCGTGCGTCAGCACGTAGCCCGACCCTCCCACGTTTCCGTACCCTCACCTGTGCCCTAAGCCTTGCCGTTCCCTAACACTAACCCTAGCCTGGAACGGAAACCAACCACCAGCCCTACACCTTACCTTACGCCGTTGCCTACTCCTGGCACGTATGCTGGCACTGACCCGTGCGTCAGCACGTAGCCTGAACCTCCCACGTTTCCGTACCCTCACCTGTGCCCTAAGCCTTGCCGTTCCCTAACCCTAACCCTAGCCTGGAACGGAAACCAACCACCAGCCCTAAACCTTACCCTACGCCGTTGCCTACTCCTGGCCTGTTCTCTGGCACTGACCCGTTCATCAGCACGTAGCCTTACCCTCCCGCGTTTCCGTACCCTGACCTGTGCCCTAAGCCTTGCCGTTCCCTAACCCTAACCCTAGCCCGGAATAGAAACCCACCACCAGCCCTACACCTTACCTTACGCCGTACCCTACTCCTGACCCGTACGCTGGCACTGACCCATGCGTCAGCACGTAGCCTGACCCTCCCACGTTTCCGTGCCCTCAGCTGTGCCCTAAGCCTTGCCGTTCCCTAACCCTAACCCTAGCCCGGAATGGAAACCCACCACCAGCCCTACACCTTACCTTACGCCGTACCCTATTCCTGGCCAGTACGCTGGCACTGAACCGTGCGTCAGCACGTAGCCTGACCCTCCCACGTTTCCGTACCCTCACTTGTGCCCTAAGCCTTGCCGTTCCCTAACCCTAACCCTAGCCCGGAATAGAAACCCACCACCAGCCCTACACCTTACCTTACGCCGTACGCTACTCCTGACCCGTACGCTGGCACTGACCCGTTTGTCTGCACGTAGCCTGACCCTCCCAAGCTTCCGTACCCTCACCTGTGCCCTAAGCCTTGCCGTTCCCTAACCCTAACCCTAACCCGGAACGCAAATCCACCACCTGCCCTACACTTTATCCTACGCCGTTGCCTACTCCTGGCCTGTACGCTGGCACTGACCCGTGCATCAGCACGTAGCCCGACCCTCCCACGTTTCCGTACCCTCACCTGTGCCCTAAGCCTTGCCGTTCCCTAACCCTAACCCTAGCCCGGAATGGAAACCCACCACCAGCCCTACACCTTACCCTACGCCGTTGCCTACTCCTGGCCTGTACTCTGGCACTGCCCCGTGCATCAGCACGTAGCCTTACACTCTGGCGTTTCCGTACCCTCTCCTGTGCCCTAAGCCTTGCCGTTCCCTAACCCTAACCCTAGCCCAGAACGCAAATCCACCACCAGCCTACACTTTATCCTACGCCGTTGCCTACTCCTGGCCCGTACGCTGGCACTGACCCGTGCGTCAGCACGTAGCACGAGCCTCCCACGTTTCCGTACCTTCACCTGTGCCCTAAGCCTTGCCGTTCCCTAACCCTAACCCTAGCCCGGAACGGAAACCCACCACCAGCCTGACACCTTACATTCCGCCGTACCCTATTCCTGGCCCGTACGCTGGCACTGACCCGTGCGTCAGCACGTAGCCCGACCCTCCCACGTTTCCGTACCCTCACCTGTGCCCTAAGCCTTGCCGTTCCCTAACCCTAACCCTAGCCCGGAATAGAAACCCACCACCAGCCCTACACCTTACCTTACGCCATAACCTACTCCTGACCCGTACGCTGGCACTGACCCGTGCGTCAGCACGTAGACTGACCCTCCCACGTTTCCGTACCCTCACCTGTGCCCTATGCCTTGCCGTTCCCTAACCCTAACCCTAGCCCGGAATAGAAACCCACCACCAGCCCTACACCTTACCTTACGCCGTACCCTACTCCTGACCTGTACGCTGGCACTGACCTGTGCGTCAGCACGTAGCCTGACCCTCCCACGTTTCCGTACCCTCACCTGTGCCCTAAGCCTTGCCGTTCCCTAACCCTAACCCTAGCCCCGAACGCAAATCCACCACCAGCCCTACACTTTATCCTACGCCGTTGCCTACTCCTGGCCCGTACGCTGGCAATGACCCGTTCGTCAGCACGTAGCCCGACCCTCCCACGTTTCTGTACCCTCACCTGTGCCCTAAGCCTTGCCGTTCCCTAACCCTAACCCTAGCCCGGAATAGAAACCCACCACCAGCCCTACACCTTACCTTAAGCCGTTGCCTACTCCTGGCCCGTACGCTGGCACTGTCCCGTGCGTCAGCACGTAGCCCGACCCTCCCACGTTTCTGTACCCTCACCTGTGCCCTAAGCCTTGCCGTTCCCTAACCCTAACCCTAGCCCGGAATAGAAACCCACCACCAGCCCTACACCTTACCTTAAGCCGTTGCCTACTCCTGGCCCGTACGCTGGCACTGACCCGTGCGTCAGCACGTAGCCTGACCCTCCCACGTTTCCGTACCCTCAACTGTGCCCTAAGCCTTGCCGTTCCCTAACCCTAACCCTAGACCGGAATAGAAACCCACCACCAGCCCTACACTTTTCCTTACGCCGTACCCTACTCCTGACCTGTACGCTGGCACTGACCTGTGCGTCAGCACGTAGCCTGACACTCCCACGTTTCCGTACCCTCACCTGTGCCCTAAGCCTTGTCATTCCCTAACCCTAACCCTAGCCCAGAACGCAAATCCACCACCAGCCATACACTTTATCCTACGCCGTTGCCTACTCCTGGCCCGTACGCTGGCACTGACACATGCGTCAGCACGTAGCCCGACCCTCCCACGTTTCCGTACCCTCACCTGTGCCCTAAGCCTTGCCGTTCCCTAACCCTAACCCTAGCCCCGAACGCAAATCCACCAACAGCCCTACACTTTATCCTACGCCGTTTCCTACTCCTGGCCCGTACGCTGGCACTGACCCGTGCGTCAGCACGTAGCCCGACCCTCCCACGTTTCTGTACCCTCCCCTGTGCCCTAAGCCTTGCCATTCCCTAACCCTAACCCTAGCCCGGAATAGAAACCCACCACCAGCCCTACACCTTACCTTAAGCCGTTGCCTACTCCTGACCCGTACGCTGGCACTGACCCGTGCGTCAGCACGTAGACTGACCCTCCCACGTTTCCGTACCCTCAACTGTGCCCTAAGCCTTGCCGTTCCCTAACCCTAACCCTAGACCGGAATAGAAACCCACCACCAGCCCTACACTTTTCCTTACGCCGTACCCTACTCCTGACCTGTACGCTGGCACTGACCTGTGCGTCAGCACGTAGCCTGACACTCCCACGTTTCCGTACCCTCACCTGTGCCCTAAGCCTTGTCATTCCCTAACCCTAACCCTAGCCCAGAACGCAAATCCACCACCAGCCATACACTTTATCCTACGCCGTTACCTACTCCTGGCCCGTACGCTGGCACTGACACATGCGTCAGCACGTAGCCCGACCCTCCCACGTTTCCGTACCCTCATCTGTGCCCTAAGCCTTGCCGTTCCCTAACCCTAACCCTAGCCCCGAACGCAAATCCACCAACAGCCCTACACTTTATCCTACGCCGTTTCCTACTCCTGGCCCGTACGCTGGCACTGACCCGTGCGTCAGCACGTAGCCCGACCCTCCCACGTTTCTGTACCCTCCCCTGTGCCCTAAGCCTTGCCATTCCCTAACCCTAACCCTAGCCCGGAATAGAAACCCACCACCAGCCCTACACCTTACCTTAAGCTGTTGCCTACTCCTGGCCCGTACGCTGGCACTGACCCGTGCGTCAGCACGTACCCTGACCCTCCCACGTTTCCGTACCCTCACCTGTGCCCTAAGCCTTGCCGTTCCCTAACCCTAACCCTAGCCGGGAATAGAAAGCCACCACCAACCCTACACATTACCTTACGCCGTACCCTACTCCTGACCCGTACGCTGGCACTGACACGTGCGTCAGCACGTAGCCTGACCCTCCCACGTTTCCGTACCCTCACCTGTGCCCTAAGCCTTGCCGTTCCCTAACCCTAACCCTAGCCCGGAATAGAAACCCACCACCAGCCCTACACTTTTCCTTACGCCGTACCCTACTCCTGACCTGTACGCTGGCACTGACCTGTGCGTCAGCACGTAGCCTGACCCTCCCACGTTTCCGTACCCTCACCTGTGCCCTAAGCCTTGTCATTCCCTAACCCTAACCCTAGCCCGGAACGCAAATCCACCACCAGCCATACACTTTATCCTACGCCGTTGCCTACTCCTGGCCCGTACGCTGGCACTGACACGTGCGTCAGCACGTAGCCCGACCCTCCCACGTTTCCGTACCCTCACCTGTGCCCTAAGCCTTGCCGTTTCCTAACCCTAACCCTAGCCTGGAACGGAAACCAACCACGAGCCCTACACCTTACCTTACGCCGTTGCTTACTCCTGGCCCGTACGCTGGCACTGACACGTGCGTCAGCACGTAGCCCGACCCTCCCACGTTTCCGTAACCTCACCTGTGCCCTAAGCCTTGCCGTTCCCTAACCCTAACCCTAGCCCCGAATGCAAATCCACCACCAGCCCTACACTTTATCCTACGCCGTTGCCTACTCCTGGCCCGTACGCTGGCACTGACCCGTGCGTCAGCACGTAGCCCGACCCTCCCACGTTTCTGTACCCTCACCTGTGCCCTAAGCCTTGCCGTTCCCTAACCCTAACCCTAGCCCGGAATAGAAACCCACCACCAGCCCTACACCTTACCTTAAGCCGTTGCCTACTCCTGGCCCGTACGCTGGCACTGACCCGTGCGTCAGCACGTAGCCCGAACCTCCCACGTTTCTGTACACTCACCTGTGCCCTAAGCCTTGCCGTTCCCTAACCCTAACCCTAGCCCGGAATAGAAACCCACCACCAGCCCTACACCTTACCTTAAGCCGTTGCCTACTCCTGGCCCGTACGCTGGCACTGACCCGTGCGTCAGCACGTAGCCTGACCCTCCCACGTTTCCGTACTCTCACCTGTGCCCTAAGCGTTGCCGTTCCCTAACCCTAACCCTAGCCCGGAATGGAAACCCACCACCAGCCCTACACTTTATCCTACGCCGTACCCTACTCCTGACCTGTACGCTGGCACTGACCTGTGCGTCAGCACGTAGCCTGACCCTCCCACGTTTCCGTACCCTCACCTGTGCCCTAAGCCTTGCCGTTCCCTAACCCTAACCCTAGCCCCGAACGCAAATCCACCACCAGCCCTACACTTTATCCTACGCCGTTGCCTACTCCTGGCCCGTACGCTGGCAATGACCCGTTCGTCAGCACGTAGCCCGACCCTCCCACGTTTCTGTACCCTCACCTGTGCCCTAAGCCTTGCCGTTCCCTAACCCTAACCCTAGCCCGGAATAGAAACCCACCACCAGCCCTACACCTTACCTTAAGCCGTTGCCTACTCCTGGCCCGTACGCTGGCACTGACCCGTGCGTCAGCACGTAGCCCGACCCTCCCACGTTTCTGTACCCTCACCTGTGCCCTAAGCCTTGCCGTTCCCTAACCCTAACCCTAGCCCGGAATAGAAACCCACCACCAGCCCTAAACCTTACCTTAAGCCGTTGCCTACTCCTGGCCCGTACGCTGGCACTGACCAGTGCGTCAGCACGTAGCCTGACCCTCCCACGTTTCCGTACCCTCAACTGTGCCCTAAGCCTTGCCGTTCCCTAACCCTAACCCTAGACCGGAATAGAAACCCACCACCAGCCCTACACTTTTCCTTACGCCGTACCCTACTCCTGACCTGTACGCTGGCACTGACCTGTGCGTCAGCACGTAGCCTGACACTCCCACGTTTCCGTACCCTCACCTGTGCCCTAAGCCTTGTCATTCCCTAACCCTAACCCTAGCCCAGAACGCAAATCCACCACCAGCCATACACTTTATCCTACGCCGTTGCCTACTCCTGGCCCGTACGCTGGCACTGACACATGCGTCAGCACGTAGCCCGACCCTCCCACGTTTCCGTACCCTCACCTGTGCCCTAAGCCTTGCCGTTCCCTAACCCTAACCCTAGCCCCGAACGCAAATCCACCAACAGCCCTACACTTTATCCTACGCCGTTTCCTACTCCTGGCCCGTACGCTGGCACTGACCCGTGCGTCAGCACGTAGCCCGACCCTCCCACGTTTCTGTACCCTCCCCTGTGCCCTAAGCCTTGCCATTCCCTAACCCTAACCCCAGCCCGGAATAGAAACCCACCACCAGCCCTACACCTTACCTTAAGCCGTTGCCTACTCCTGGCCCGTACGCTGGCACTGACCCGTGCGTCAGCACGTAGCCTGACCCTCCCACGTTTCCGTACCCTCACCTGTGCCCTAAGCCTTGCCGTTCCCTAACCCTAACCCTAGCCGGGAATAGAAAGCCACCACCAACCCTACACATTACCTTACGCCGTACCCTACTCCTGACCCGTACGCTGGCACTGACACGTGCGTCAGCACGTAGCCTGACCCTCCCACGTTTCCGTACCCTCACCTGTGCCCTAAGCCTTGCCGTTCCCTAACCCTAACCCTAGCCCGGAATAGAAACCCACCACCAGCCCTACACTTTTCCTTACGCCGTACCCTACTCCTGACCTGTACGCTGGCACTGACCTGTGCGTCAGCACGTAGCCTGACCCTCCCACGTTTCCGTACCCTCACCTGTGCCCTAAGCCTTGTCATTCCCTAACCCTAACCCTAGCCCGGAACGCAAATCCACCACCAGCCATACACTTTATCCTACGCCGTTGCCTACTCCTGGCCCGTACGCTGGCACTGACACGTGCGTCAGCACGTAGCCCGACCCTCCCACGTTTCCGTACCCTCACCTGTGCCCTAAGCCTTGCCGTTTCCTAACCCTAACCCTAGCCTGGAACGGAAACCAACCACGAGCCCTACACCTTACCTTACGCCGTTGCTTACTCCTGGCCCGTACGCTGGCACTGACACGTGCGTCAGCACGTAGCCCGACCCTCCCACGTTTCCGTAACCTCACCTGTGCCCTAAGCCTTGCCGTTCCCTAACCCTAACCCTAGCCCCGAATGCAAAGCCACCACCAGCCCTACACTTTATCCTACGCCGTTGCCTACTCCTGGCCCGTACGCTGGCACTGACCCGTGCGTCAGCACGTAGCCCGACCCTCCCACGTTTCTGTACCCTCACCTGTGCCCTAAGCCTTGCCGTTCCCTAACCCTAACCCTAGCCCGGAATAGAAACCCACCACCAGCCCTACACCTTACCTTAAGCCGTTGCCTACTCCTGGCCCGTACGCTGGCACTGACCCGTGCGTCAGCACGTAGCCCGAACCTCCCACGTTTCTGTACCCTCACCTGTGCCCTAAGCCTTGCCGTTCCCTAACCCTAACCCTAGCCCGGAATAGAAACCCACCACCAGCCCTACACCTTACCTTAAGCCGTTGCCTACTCCTGGCCCGTACGCTGGCACTGACCCGTGCGTCAGCACGTAGCCTGACCCTCCCACGTTTCCGTACCCTCACCTGTGCCCTAAGCGTTGCCGTTCCCTAACCCTAACCCTAGCCCGGAATGGAAACCCACCACCAGCCCTACACTTTATCCTACGCCGTTGCCTACTCCTGGCCCGTATGCTGGCACTAAACCGTGCGTCAGCACGGGTCCCGACCCTCCCACGTTTCCGTACCCTCTCCTTTGCCCTAAGCCTTGCCGTTCCCTAACCCTAACCCTAGCCTGGAACGGAAAACAACCACAAGCCCTACACCTTACCTTACACCGTACCCTACTCCTGGCCCGTACGTTGGCACTAACCAGTGCGTCAGCACGTAGCCTGACCCTCCCACGTTTCCGTACCCTCAGCTGTGCCCTAAGCCTTGCCGTTCCCTAACCCTAACCCTAGCCCGGAATGGAAACCCACCACCAGCCCTACACCTTACCTTACGCTGTACCCTATTCCTGGCCCGTACGCTGGCACTGAACCGTGCGTCAGCACGTAGCCTGACCCTCCCACGTTTCCGTACCCTCACTTGTGCCCTAAGCCTTGCCGTTCCGTAACCCTAACCCTAGCCCGGAATAGAAACCCACCACCAGCCCTACACTTTATCCTACGCCGTTGCCTACTCCTGGCCTGTACTCTGGCACTGCCCCGTGCATCAGCACGTAGCCTTACACTCTGGCGTTTCCGTACCCTCTCCTGTGCCGTAAGCCTTGCCGTTCCCTAACCCTAACCCTAGCCCAGAACGCAAATCCACCACCAGCCTACACTTTATCCTACGCCGTTGCCTACTCCTGGCCCGTACGCTGGCACTGACCCGTGCGTCAGCACGTAGCACGAGACTCCCACGTTTCCCTACCGTCACCTGTGCCCTAAGCCTTGCCGTTCCCTAACCCTAACCCTAGCCCGGAACGGAAACCCACCACCAGCCCTACACCTTACCTTACGCCATAACCTACTCCTGACCCGAACGCTGGCACTGACCCGTGCGTCAGCACGAAGCCTGACCCTCCCACGATTCCGTACCCTCACCTGTGCCCTATGCCTTGCCGTTCCCTAACCCTAACCCTAGCCCGGAATAGAAACCCACCACCAGCCCTACACCTTACCTT
This sequence comes from Mesoplodon bidens, assembly GCF_964165515.1. NCBI lineage: Eukaryota > Metazoa > Chordata > Mammalia > Artiodactyla > Ziphiidae > Mesoplodon > Mesoplodon bidens. Next base: position 21,862 of record NW_027671606.1, on the reverse strand, counting down.
ACGCCGTACCCTACTCCTGACCTGTACGCTGGCACTGACCTGTGCGTCAGCACATAGCCTGACCCTCCCACGTTTCCGTACCCTCACCTGTGCCCTAAGCCTTGCCGTTCCCTAACCCTAACCCTAGCCCGGAATGGAAACCCACCACCAGCCCTACACTTTATCCTACGTCGTTGCCTTCTCCTGACACGTATGCTGGCACTGACCCGTGCGTCAGCACGTAGCCCGACCCTCCCACGTTTCTGTACCCTCACCTGTGCCCTAAGCCTTGCCGTTCCCTAACCCTAACCCTAGCCCGGAATAGAAACCCACCACCAGCCCTACACCCTACCTTAAATCGTTGCCTACTCCTGGCCCGTACGCTGGCACTGACCCGTGCGTCAGCACGTAGCCTGACCCTCCCACGTTTCCGTACCCTCACCTGTGCCCTAAGCCTTGCCGTTCCCTAACCCTAACCCTAGCCCGTAATAGAAACCCACCACCAGCCCTACACCTTACCTTACGCCGTACCCTACTCCTGACCCGTACGCTGGCACTGACATGTGCGTCAGCACGTAGCCTGACCCTCACACGTTTCCGTACCCTCACCTGTGCCCTAAGCCTTGCCGTTCCCTAACCCTAACCCTAGCCCGGAATAGAAACCCACCACCAGCCCTACACTTTTCCTTACGCCGTACCCTACTCCTGACCTGTACGCTGGCACTGACCTGTGCGTCAGCACGTAGCCTGACGCTGCCACGTTTCCGTACCCTCACCTTGCCCTAAGCCTTGCCGTTCCCTAACCCTAACCCTAGCCCGGAACGCAAATCCACCACCAGCCATACACTTTATCCTACGACGTTGCCTACTCCTGGCCTGTACGCTGGCACTGACACGTGTGTCAGCACGTAGCCCGACCCTCCCACGTTTCCGTACCCTCACCTGTGCCCTAAGCCTTGCCGTTCCCTAACCCTAACCCTAGCCTGGAACGGAAACCAACCACCAGCCCTACAGCTTACCTTACGCCGTTGCTTACTCCTGGCCCGTACGCTGGCACTGACCCGTGCGTCAGCACGTAGCCTGACCCTCCCACCTTTCTGTAACCTCACCTGTGCCCTAAGCCTTGCCGTTCCCTAACCCTAACACTAGCCCGGAACGGAAATCAACCACCAGCCCTACACTTTATCCTACGCCGTTGCATACTCCTGGCCCGTACGCTGGCACTGACCCGTGTGTCAGCACGTAGCCCGACCCTCCCACGTTTCTGTACCCTCACCTGTGCCCTAAGCCTTGCCGTTCCCTAACCCTAACCCTAGCCCGGAATAGAAACCCACCACCAGCCCTACACCTTACCTTACGCCATACCCTACTCCTGACCCGTACGCTGGCACTGACCCGTGCGTCAGCACGTAGCCTGACCCTCCCACGTTTCCGTGCCCTCACCTGTGCCCTAAGCCTTGCGGTTCCCTAACCCTAACCCAAGCCCGGAATAGAAACCCACCACCAGCCCTACACGTTACCTTACGCCGTACCATATTCCTGACCTGTACGCTGGCACTGACCTGTGCGTCAGCACGTAGCCTGACCCTCCCACGTTTCCGTACCCTCACCTGTGCCCTAAGCCTTGCCGTTCCCTAACCCTAACCCTAGCCCCGAACGCAAATCCACCACCAGCCCTACACTTTATCCTACGTCGTTGCCTACTCCTGGCCCGTACGCTGGCACTGACCCGTGCGTCAGCACGTAGCCCGACCCTCCCACGTTTCCGTACCCTCACCTGTGCCCTAAGCCTTGCCGTTCCCTATCACTAACCCTAGCCTGGAACGCAAATCCACCACTAGCCCTACACTTTATCCTACGCCGTTGCCTACTCCTGGCCCGTACGCTGGCACTGACCCGTGCGTCAGCACGTAGCCCGACCCTCCCACGTTTCCGTACCCTCACCTGTGCCCTAAGCCTTGCCGTTCCCTAACACTAACCCTAGCCTGGAACGGAAACCAACCACCAGCCCTACACCTTACCTTACGCCGTTGCCTACTCCTGGCACGTATGCTGTCACTGACCCGTGCGTCAGCACGTAGCCTGAACCTCCCACGTTTCCGTACCCTCACCTGTGCCCTAAGCCTTGCCGTTCCCTAACCCTAACCCTAGCCTGGAACGGAAACCAACCACCAGCCCTACACCTTACCCTACGCCGTTGCCTACTCCTGGCCTGTTCTCTGGCACTGACCCGTTCATCAGCACGTAGCCTTACCCTCCCGCGTTTCCGTACCCTCACCTGTGCCCTAAGCCTTGCCGTTCCCTAACCCTAACCCTAGCCCGGAACGCAAATCCACCACCTGCCCTACACTTTATCCTACGCCGTTGCCTACTCCTGGCCAGTTCGCTGGCACTGACCCGTGCATCAGCACGTAGCCCGACCCTCCCACGTTTCCGTACCCTCACCTGTGCCCTAAGCCTTGCCGTTCCCTAACCCTAACCCTAGCCCGGAATGGAAACCCACCACCAGCCCTACACCTTACCCTACGCCGTTGCCTACTCCTGGCCTGTACTCTGGCACTGCCCCGTGCATCAGCACGTAGCCTTACACTCTGGCGTTTCCGTACCCTCTCCTGTGCCCTAAGCCTTGCCGTTCCCTAACCCTAACCCTAGCCCAGAACGCAAATCCACCACCAGCCTACACTTTATCCTACGCCGTTGCCTACTCCTGGCCCGTACGCTGGCACTGACCCGTGCGTCAGCACGTAGCACGAGCCTCCCACTTTTCCGTACCTTCACCTGTGCCCTAAGCCTTGCCGTTCCCTAACCCTAACCCTAGCCCGGAACGGAAACCCACCACCAGCCTGACACCTTACATTCCGCCGTACCCTATTCCTGGCCCGTACGCTGGCACTGACCCATGCGTCAGCACGTAGCCCGACCCTCCCACGTTTCCGTACCCTCACCTGTGCCCTAAGCCTTGCCGTTCCCTAACCCTAACCCTAGCCCGGAATAGAAACCCACCACCAGCCCTACACCTTACCTTACGCCATAACCTACTCCTGACCCGTACGCTGGCACTGACCCGTGCGTCAGCACGTAGACTGACCCTCCCACGTTTCTGTACCCTCACCTGTGCCCTATGCCTTGCCGTTCCCTAACCCTAACCCTAGCCCGGAATAGAAACCCACCACCAGCCCTACACCTTACCTTACGCCGTACCCTACTCCTGACCTGTACGCTGGCACTGACCTGTGCGTCAGCACGTAGCCTGACCCTCCCACGTTTCCGTACCCTCACCTGTGCCCTAAGCCTTGCCGTTCCCTAACCCTAACCCTAGCCCCGAACGCAAATCCACCACCAGCCCTACACTTTATCCTACGCCGTTGCCTACTCCTGGCCCGTACGCTGGCACTGACCCGTGCGTCAGCACGTAGCCCGACCCTCCCACGTTTCCGTACCCTCACCTGTGCCCTAAGCCTTGCCGTTCCCTATCACTAACCCTAGCCTGGAACGCAAATCCACCACTAGCCCTACACTTTATCCTACGCCGTTGCCTACTCCTGGCCCGTACGCTGGCACTGACCCGTTCGTCAGCACGTAGCCCGACCCTCCCACTTTTCTGTACCCTCACCTGTGCCCTAAGCCTTGCCGTTCCCTAACCCTAACCCTAGCCCGGAATAGAAACCCACCACCAGCCCTACACCTTACCTTAAGCCGTTGCCTACTCCTGGCCCGTACGCTGGCACTGACCCGTGCGTCAGCACGTAGCCCGACCCTCCCACGTTTCTGTACCCTCACCTGTGCCCTAAGCCTTGCCGTTCCCTAACCCTAACCCTAGCCCGGAATAGAAACCCACCACCAGCCCTACACCTTACCTTAAGCCGTTGCCTACTCCTGGCCCGTACGCTGGCACTGACCCGTGCGTCAGCACGTAGCCTGACCCCCCCACGTTTCCGTACCCTCAACTGTGCCCTAAGCCTTGCCGTTCCCTAACCCTAACCCTAGACCGGAATAGAAACCCACCACCAGCCCTACACTTTTCCTTACGCCGTACCCTACTCCTGACCTGTACGCTGGCACTGACCTGTGCGTCAGCACGTAGCCTGACCCTCCCACGTTTCCGTACCCTCACCTGTGCCCGAAGCCTTGTCATTCCCTAACCCTAACCCTAGCCCAGAACGCAAATCCACCACCAGCCATACACTTTATCCTACGCCGTTGCCTACTCCTGGCCCGTACGCTGGCACTGACACATGCGTCAGCACGTAGCCCGACCCTCCCACGTTTCCGTACCCTCACCTGTGCCCTAAGCCTTGCCGTTCCCTAACCCTAACCCTAGCCTGGAACGGAAACCAACCATGAGCCCTACACCTTACCTTACGCCGTTGCTTACTCCTGGCCCGTACGCTGGCACTGACCCGAGCGTCAGCACGTAGCCTGACCCTCCCACGTTTCCGTAACCTCACCTGTGCCCTAAGCCTTGCCGTTCCCTAACCCTAACACTAGCCCGGAACGGAAATCAACCACCAGCCCTACACTTTATCCAACGCCGTTGCCTACTCCTGGCCCGTACGCTGGCACTGACCCGTGCGTCAGCACGTAGCCCGACCCTCCCACGTTTCTGTACCCTCACCTGTGCCCTAAGCTTTGCCGTTCCCTAACCCTAACCCTAGCCCAGAATAGAAACCCACCACCAGCCCTACACCTTACCTTACGCCATACCCTACTCCTGACCCGTACGCTGGCACTGACCCGTGCGTCAGCACGTAGCCTGACCCTCCCACGTTTCCGTGCCCTCACCTGTGCCCTAAGCCTTGCCGTTCGCTAACCCTAACCCTAGCCCGGAATAGAAACCCACCACCAGCCCTACACGGTACCTTACGCCGTACCATACTCCTGACCTGTACGCTGGCACTGACCTGTGCGTCAGCACGTAGCCTGACCCTCCCACGTTTCCGTACCCTCACCTGTGCCCTAAGCCTTGCCGTTCCCTAACCCTAACCCTAGCCCCGAATGCAAATCCACCACCAGGCCTACACTTTATCCTACGCCGTTGCCTACTCCTGGCCCGTACGCTGGCACTGACCCGTGCGTCAGCACGTAGCCCGACCCTCCCACGTTTCTGTACCCTCACCTGTGCCCTAAGCCTTGCCGTTCCCTAACCCTAACCCTAGCCCGGAATAGAAACCCACCACCAGCCCTACACCTTACCTTAAGCCGTTGCCTACTCCTGGCCCGTACGCTGGCACTGACCCGTGCGTCAGCACGTAGCCCGAACCTCCCACGTTTCTGTACCCTCACCTGTGCCCTAAGCCTTGCCGTTCCCTAACCCTAACCCTAGCCCGGAATAGAAACCCACCACCAGCCCTACACCTTACCTTAAGCCGTTGCCTACTCCTGGCCCGTACGCTGGCACTGACCCGTGCGTCAGCACGTAGCCTGACCCTCCCACGTTTCCGTACCCTCACCTGTGCCCTAAGCGTTGCCGTTCCCTAACCCAAACCCTAGCCCGGAATGGAAACCCACCACCAGCCCTACACTTTATCCTACGCCGTTGCCTACTCCTGGCCCGTATGCTGGCACTAACCCGTGCGTCAGCACGGGGCCCGACCCTCCCACGTTTCCGTACCCTCTCCTTTGCCCTAAGCCTTGCCGTTCCCTAACCCTAAACCTAGCCTGGAACGGAAATCAACCACAAGCCTTACACCTTACCTTACGCCGTACCCTACTCCTGGCCCGTACGTTGGCACTGACCAGTGCGTCAGCACGTAGCCTGACCCTCCCACGTTTCCGTACCCTCAGCTGTGCCCTAAGCCTTGCCGTTCCCTAACCCTAACCCTAGCCCAGAATAGAAACCCACCACCAGCCCTACACCTTACCTTACGCCATACCCTACTCCTGAACCGTACGCTGGCACTGACCCGTGCGTCAGCACGTAGCCTGACCCTTCCACGTTTCCGTTCCCTCACCGGTGCCCTAAGCCTTGCCGTTCGCTAACCCTAACCCTAGCCCGGAATAGAAACCCACCACCAGCCCTACACGGTACCTTACGCCGTACCATACTCCTGACCTGTACGCTGGCACTGACCTGTGCGTCAGCACGTAGCCTGACCCTCCCACGTTTCCGTACCCTCACCTGTGCCCTAAGCCTTGCCGTTCCCTAACCCTAACCCTAGCCCCGAATGCAAATCCACCACCAGGCCTACACTTTATCCTACACCGTTGCCTACTCCTGGCCCGTACGCTGGCACTGACCCGTGCGTCAGCACGTAGCCCGACCCTCCCACGTTTCTGTACCCTCACCTGTGCCCTAAGCCTTGCCGTTCCCTAACCCTAACCCTAGCCCTGAATAGAAACCCACCACCAGCCCTACACATTACCTTACGCCGTACCATATTCCTGACCTGTACGCTGGCACTGACCTGTGCGTCAGCACGTAGCCTGACCCTCCCACGTTTCCGTACCCTCACCTGTGCCCTAAACCTTGCCGTTCCCTAACCCTAACCCTAGCCCCGAACGCAAATCCACCACCAGCCCTACACTTTATCCTACGCCGTTGCCTACTCCTGGCCCGTACGCTGGCACTGACCCGTGCGTCAGCACGTAGCCCGACCCTCCCACGTTTCCGTATCCTCACCTGTGCCCTAAGCCTTGCCGTTCCCTATCACTAACCCTAGCCTGGAACGCAAATCCACCACTAGCCCTACACTTTATCCTACGCCGTTGCCTACTCCTGGCCCGTACGCTGGCACTGACCCGTGCGTCAGCACTTAGCCCGACCCTCCCACGTTTCCGTACCCTCACCTGTGCCCTAAGCCTTGCCGTTCCCTAACACTAACCCTAGCCTGGAACGGAAACCTACCACCAGCCCTACACCTTACCTTACGCCGTTGCCTACTCCTGGCACGTATGCTGGCACTGACCCGTGCGTCAGCACGTAGCCTGAACCTCCCACGTTTCCGTACCCTCACCTGTGCCCTAAGCCTTGCCGTTCCCTAACCCTAACCCTAGCCTGGAACGGAAACCAACCACCAGCCCTAAACCTTACCCTACGCCGTTGCCTACTCCTGGCCTGTTCTCTGGCACTGACCCGTTCATCAGCACGTAGCCTTACCCTCCCGCGTTTCCGTACCCTGACCTGTGCCCTAAGCCTTGCCGTTCCCTAACCCTAACCCTAGCCCGGAATAGAAACCCACCACCAGCCCTACACCTTACCTTACGACGTACCCTACACCTGACCCGTACGCTGGCACTGACCCGTGCGTCAGCACGTAGCCTGACCCTCCCACGTTTCCGTGCCCTCAGCTGTGCCCTAAGCCTTGCCGTTCCCTAACCCTAACCCTAGCCCGGAATGGAAACCCACCACGAGCCCTACACCTTACCTTACGCCGTACCCTATTCCTGGCCAGTACGCTGGCACTGAACCGTGCGTCAGCACGTAGCCTGACCCTCCCACGTTTCCGTACCCTCACTTGTGCCCTAAGCCTTGCCGTTCCCTAACCCTAACCCTAGCCCGGAATAGAAACCCACCACCAGCCCTACACCTTACCTTACGCCGTACCCTACTCCTGACCCGTACGCTGGCACTGACCCGTTTGTCTGCACGTAGCCTGACCCTCCCACGCTTCCGTACCCTCACCTGTGCCCTAAGCCTTGCCGTTCCCTAACCCTAACCCTAGCCCGGTTCGCAAATCCACCACCTGCCCTACACTTTATCCTACGCCGTTGCCTACTCCTGGCCAGTACGCTGGCACTGACCCGTGCATCAGCACGTAGCCCGACCCTCCCACGTTTCCGTACCCTCACCTGTACCCTAAGCCTTGCCGTTCCCTAACCCTAACCCTACCCCGGAATGGAAACCCACCACCAGCCCTACACCTTACCCTACGCCGTTGCCTACTCCTGGCCTGTACTCTGGCACTGCCCCGTGCATCAGCACGTAGCCTTACACTCTGGCGTTTCCGTACCCTCTCCTGTGCCCTAAGCCTTGCCGTTCCCTAACCCTAACCCTAGCCCAGAACGCAAATCCACCACCAGCCTACACTTTATCCTACGCCGTTGCCTACTCCTGGCCCGTACGCTGGCACTGACCCGTGCGTCAGCACGTAGCACGAGCCTCCCACGTTTCCGTACCTTCACCTGTGCCCTAAGCCTTGCCGTTCCCTAACCCTAACCCTAGCCCGGAACGGAAACCCACCACCAGCCTGACACCTTACATTCCGCCGTACCCTATTCCTGGCCCGTACGCTGGCACTGACCCGTGCGTCAGCACGTAGCCCGACCCTCCCACGTTTCCGTACCCTCACCTGTGCCCTAAGCCTTGCCGTTCCCTAACCCTAACCCTAGCCCGGAATAGAAACCCACCACCAGCCCTACACCTTACCTTACGCCATAACCTACTCCTGACCCGTACGCTGGCACTGACCCGTGCGTCAGCACGTAGACTGAACCTCCCACGTTTCCGTACCCTCACCTGTGCCCTATGCCTTGCCGTTCCCTAACCCTAACCCTAGCCCGGAATAGAAACCCACCACCAGCCCTACACCTTACCTTACGCCGTACCCTACTCCTGACCTGTACGCTGGCACTGACCTGTGCGTCAGCACGTAGCCTGACCCTCCCACGTTTCCGTACCCTCACCTGTGCCCTAAGCCTTGCCGTTCCCTAACCCTAACCCTAGCCCCGAACGCAAATCCACCACCAGCCCTACACTTTATCCTACGCCGTTGCCTACTCCTGGCCCGTACGCTGGCACTGACCCGTTCGTCAGCACGTAGCCCGACCCTCCCACGTTTCTGTACCCTCACCTGTGCCCTAAGCCTTGCCGTTCCCTAACCCTAACCCTAGCCCGGAATAGAAACCCACCACCAGCCCTACACCTTACCTTAAGCCGTTGCCTACTCCTGGCCCGTACGCTGGCACTGACCCGTGCGTCAGCACGTAGCCCGACCCTCCCACGTTTCTGTACCCTCACCTGTGCCCTAAGCCTTGCCGTTCCCTAACCCTAACCCTAGCCCGGAATAGAAACCCACCACCAGCCCTACACCTTACCTTAAGCCGTTGCCTACTCCTGGCCCGTACGCTGGCACTGACCCGTGCGTCAGCACGTAGCCTGACCCTCCCACGTTTCCGTACCCTCAACTGTGCCCTAAGCCTTGCCGTTCCCTAACCCTAACCCTAGACCGGAATAGAAACCCACCACCAGCCCTACACTTTTCCTTACGCCGTACCCTACTCCTGACCTGTACGCTGGCACTGACCTGTGCGTCAGCACGTAGCCTGACCCTCCCACGTTTCCGTACCCTCACCTGTGCCCTAAGCCTTGTCATTCCCTAACCCTAACCCTAGCCCAGAACGCAAATCCACCACCAGCCATACACTTTATCCTACGCCGTTGCCTACTCCTGGCCCGTACGCTGGCACTGAAACATGCGTCAGCACGTAGCCCGACCCTCCCACGTTTCCGTACACTCACCTGTGCCCTAAGCCTTGCCGTTCCCTAACCCTAACCCTAGCCCCGAACGCAAATCCACCAACAGCCCTACACTTTATCCTACGCCGTTTCCTACTCCTGGCCCGTACGCTGGCACTGACCCGTGCGTCAGCACGTAGCCCGACCCTCCCACGTTTCTGTACCCTCACATGTGCCCTAAGCCTTGCCGTTCCCTAACCCTAACCCTACCCCGGAATAGAAACCCACCACCACCCCTACACCTTACCTTAAGCCGTTGCCTACTCCTGGCCCGTACGCTGGCACTGACCCGTGCGTCAGCACGTAGCCTGACCCTCCCACGTTTCCATACCCTCACCAGTGCCCTAAGCGTTGCCGTTCCCTAACCCTAACCCTAGCCCGGAATGGAAACCCACCACCAGCCCTACACTTTATCCTACGCCGTTGCCTACTCCTGACCCGTATGCTGGCACTGACCCGTGCGTCAGCATGTAGCCCGACCCTCCCACGTTTCTGTACCCTCCCCTGTGCCCTAAGCCTTGCCGTTCCCTAACCCTAACCCTAGCCCGGAATAGAAACCCACCACCAGCCCTACACCTTACCTTAAGCCGTTGCCTACTCCTGGCCCGTACGCTGGCACTGACCCGTGCGTCAGCACGTAGCCTGACCCTCCCACGTTTCCGTACCCTCACCTGTGCCCTAAGCCTTGCCGTTCCCTAACCCTAACCCTAGCCGGGAATAGAAAGCCACCACCAACCCTACACATTACCTTACGCCGTACCCTACTCCTGACCCGTACGCTGGCACTGACACGTGCGTCAGCACGTAGCCTGACCCTCCCACGTTTCCGTACCCTCACCTGTGCCCTAAGCCTTGCCGTTCCCTAACCCTAACCCTAGCCCGGAATAGAAACCCACCACCAGCCCTACACTTTTCCTTACGCCGTACCCTACTCCTGACCTGTACGCTGGCACTGACCTGTGCGTCAGCACGTAGCCTGACCCTCCCACGTTTCCGTACCCTCACCTGTGCCCTAAGCCTTGTCATTCCCTAACCCTAACCCTAGCCCGGAACGCAAATCCACCACCAGCCATACACTTTATCCTACGCCGTTGCCTACTCCTGGCCCGTACGCTGGCACTGACACGTGCGTCAGCACGTAGCCCGACCCTCCCACGTTTCCGTACCCTCACCTGTGCCCTAAGCCTTGCCGTTCCCTAACCCTAACCCTAGCCTGGAACGGAAACCAACCACGAGCCCTACACCTTACCTTACGCCGTTGCTTACTCCTGGCCCGTACGCTGGCACTGACACGTGCGTCAGCACGTAGCCCGACCCTCCCACGTTTCCGTAACCTCACCTGTGCCCTAAGCCTTGCCGTTCCCTAACCCTAACCCTAGCCCCGAATGCAAATCCACCACCAGCCCTACACTTTATCCTACGCCGTTGCCTACTCCTGGCCCGTACGCTGGCACTGACCCGTGCGTCAGCACGTAGCCCGACCCTCCCACGTTTCTGTACCCTCACCTGTGCCCTAAGCCTTGCCGTTCCCTAACCCTAACCCTAGCCCGGAATAGAAACCCACCACCAGCCCTACACCTTACCTTAAGCCGTTGCCTACTCCTGGCCCGTACGCTGGCACTGACCCGTGCGTCAGCACGTAGCCCGAACCTCCCACGTTTCTGTACCCTCACCTGTGCCATAAGCCTTGCCGTTCCCTAACCCTAACCCTAGCCCGGAATAGAAACCCACCACCAGCCCTACACCTTACCTTAAGCCGTTGCCTACTCCTGGCCCGTACGCTGGCACTGACCCGTGCGTCAGCACGTAGCCTGACCCTCCCACGTTTCCGTACCCTCACCTGTGCCCTAAGCGTTGCCGTTCCCTAACCCTAACCCTAGCCCGGAATGGAAACCCACCACCAGCCCTACACTTTATCCTACGCCGTTGCCTACTCCTGGCCCGTATGCTGGCACTAACCCGTGCGTCAGCACGGGTCCCGACCCTCCCACGTTTCCGTACCCTCTCCTTTGCCCTAAGCCTTGCCGTTCCCTAACCCTAACCCTAGCCTGGAACGGAAATCAACCACAAGCCCTACACCTTACCTTACACCGTACCCTACTCCTGGCCCGTACGTTGGCACTAACCAGTGCGTCAGCACGTAGCCTGACCCTCCCACGTTTCCGTACCATCAGCTGTGCCCTAAGCCTTGCCGTTCCCTAACCCTAACCCTAGCCCGGAATGGAAACCCACCACCAGCCCTACACCTTACCTTACGCCGTACCCTATTCCTGGCCCGTACGCTGGCACTGAACCGTGCGTCAGCACGTAGCCTGACCCTCCCACGTTTCCGTACCCTCACTTGTGCCCTAAGCCTTGCCGTTCCGTAACACTAACCCTAGCCCGGAATAGAAACCCACCACCAGCCCTACACTTTATCCTACGCCGTTGCCTACTCCTGGCCTGTACTCTGGCACTGCCCCGTGCATCAGCACGTAGCCTTACACTCTGGCGTTTCCGTACCCTCTCCTGTGCCGTAAGCCTTGCCGTTCCCTAACCCTAACCCTAGCCCAGAACGCAAATACACCACCAGCCTACACTTTATCCTACGCCGTTGCCTACTCCTGGCCCGTACGCTGGCACTGACCCGTGCGTCAGCACGTAGCACGAGACTCCCACGTTTCCGTACCTTCACCTGTGCCCTAAGCCTTGCCGTTCCCTAACCCTAACCCTAGCCCGGAACGGAAACCCACCACCAGCCCTACACCTTACCTTACGCCATAACCTACTCCTGAACCGTACGCTGGCACTGACCCGTGCGTCAGCACGAAGCCTGACCCTCCCACGATTCCGTACCCTCACCTGTGCCCTATGCCTTGCCGTTCCCTAACCCTAACCCTAGCCCGGAATAGAAACCCACCACCAGCCCTACACCTTACCTTACGCCGTACCCTACTCCTGACCTGTACGCTGGCACTGACCTGTCCGTCAGCACGTAGCCTGACGCTGCCACGTTTCCGTACCCTCACCTGTGCCCTAAGCCTTGCCGTTCCCTAACCCTAACCCTAGCCCGGAATGGAAACCCACCACCAGCCCTACACTTTATCCTACGTCGTTGCCTACTCCTGACACGTATGCTGGCACTGACCCGTGCGTCAGCACGTAGCCCGATCCTCCCACGTTTCTGTACCCTCACCTGTGCCCTAAGCCTTGCCGTTCCCTAACCCTAACCCTAGCCCGGAATAGAAACCCACGACCAGCCCTACACCCTACCTTAAGCCGCTGCCTACTCCTGGCCCGTACGCTGGCACTGACCCGTGCGTCAGCACGTAGCCTGACCCTCCCACGTTTCCGTACCCTCACCTGTGCCCTAAGCCTTGCCGTTCCCTAACCCTAACCCTAGCCCGGAATAGAAACCCACCACCAGCCCTACACCTTACCTTACGCCGTACCCTACTCCTGACCCGTACGCTGGCACTGACATGTGCGTCAGCACGTAGCCTGACCCTCACACGTTTCCGTACCCTCACCTGTGCCCTAAGCCTTGCCGTTCCCTAACCCTAACCCTAGCCCGGAATAGAAACCCACCACCAGCCCTACACTTTTCCTTACGCCGTACCCTACTCCTGACCTGTACGCTGGCACTGAGCTGTGCATCAGCACGTAGCCTGACGCTGCCACGTTTCCGTACCCTCACCTTGCCCTAAGCCTTGCCGTTCCCTAACCCTAACCCTAGCCCGGAACGCAAATCCACCACCAGCCATACACTTTATCCTACGACGTTGCCTACTCCTGGCCCGTACGCTGGCACTGACACGTGCGTCAGCACGTAGCCCGACCCTCCCAAGTTTCCGTACCCTCACCTGTGCCCTAAGCCTTGCCGTTCCCTAACCCTATCCCTAGCCTGGAACGGAAACCAACCACCAGCCCTACAGCTTACCTTACGCCTTTGCTTACTCCTGGCCCGTACGCTGGCACTGACCCGTGCGTCAGCACGTGGCCTGACCCTCCCACCTTTCCGTAACCTCACCTGTGCCCTAAGCCTTGCCGTTCCCTAACCCTAACACTAGCCCGGAACGGAAATCAACCACCAGCCCTACACTTTATCCTACGCCGTTGCATACTCCTGGCCCGTACGCTGGCACTGACCCGTGCGTCAGCACGTAGCCCGACCCTCCCACGTTTCTGTACCCTCACCTGTGCCCTAAGCCTTGCCGTTCCCTAACCCTAACCCTAGCCCGGAATAGAAACCCACCACCAGCCCTACACCTTACCTTACGCCATACCCTACTCCTGACCCGTACGCTGGCACTGACCCGTGCGTCAGCACGTAGCCTGACCCTCCCACGTTTCCGTGCCCTCACCTGTGCCCTAAGCCTTGCGGTTCCCTAACCCTAACCCAAGCCCGGAATAGAAACCCACCACCAGCCCTACACGTTACCTTACGCCGTACCATATTCCTGACCTGTACGCTGGCACTGACCTGTGCGTCAGCACGTAGCCTGACCCTCCCACGTTTCCGTACCCTCACCTGTGCCCTAAGCCTTGCCGTTCCCTAACCCTAACCCTAGCCCCGAACGCAAATCCACCACCAGCCCTACACTTTATCCTACGCCGTTGCCTACTCCTGGCCCGTACGCTGGCACTGACCCGTGCGTCAGCACGTAGCCCGACCCTCCCACGTTTCCGTACCCTCACCTGTGCCCTAAGCCTTGCCGTTCCCTATCACTAACCCTAGCCTGGAACGCAAATCCACCACTAGCCCTACACTTTATCCTACGCCGTTGCCTACTCCTGGCCCGTACGCTGGCACTGACCCGTGCGTCAGCACGTAGCCCGACCCTCCCACGTTTCCGTACCCTCACCTGTGCCCTAAGCCTTGCCGTTCCCTAACACTAACCCTAGCCTGGAACGGAAACCAACCACCAGCCCTACACCTTACCTTACGCCGTTGCCTACTCCTGGCACGTATGCTGGCACTGACCCGTGCGTCAGCACGTAGCCTGAACCTCCCACGTTTCCGTACCCTCACCTATGCCCTAAGCCTTGCCGTTCCCTAACCCTAACCCTAGCCTGGAACGGAAACCAACCACCAGCCCTACACCTTACCCTACGCCGTTGCCTACTCCTGGCCTGTTCTCTGGCACTGACCCGTTCATCAGCACGTAGCCTTACCCTCCCGCGTTTCCGTACCCAGACCTGTGCCCTAAGCCTTGCCGTTCCCTAACCCTAACCCTAGCCCGGAATAGAAACCCACCACCAGCCCTACACCTTACCTTACGCCGTACCCTACTCCTGACCCGTACGCTGGCACTGACCCGTGCGTCAGCACGTAGCCTGAACCTCCCACGTTTCCGTGCCCTCAGCTGTGCCCTAAGCCTTGCCGTTCCCTAACCCTAACCCTAGCCCGGAATGGAAACCCACCACCAGCCCTACACCTTACCTTACGCCGTACCCTATTCCTGGCCAGTACGCTGGCACTGAACCGTGCGTCAGCACGTAGCCTGACCCTCCCACGTTTCCGTACCCTCACTTGTGCCCTAAGCCTTGCCGTTCCCTAACCCTAACCCTAGCCCGGAATAGAAACCCACCACCAGCCCTACACCTTACCTTACGCCGTACCCTACTCCTGACCCGTACGCTGGCACTGACCCGTTTGTCTGCACGTAGCCTGACCCTCCCACGCTTCCGTACCCTCACCTGTGCCCTAAGCCTTGCCGTTCCCTAACCCTAACCCTAGCCCGGAACGCAAATCCACCACCTGCCCTACACTTTATCCTACGCCGTTGCCTACTCCTGGCCAGTACGCTGGCACTGACCCGTGCATCAGCACGTAGCCCGACCCTCCCACGTTTCCGTACCCTCACCTGTGCCCTAAGCCTTGCCGTTCCCTAACCCTAACCCTAGCCCGGAATGGAAACCCACCACCAGCCCTACACCTTACCCTACGCCGTTGCCTACTCCTGGCCTGTACTCTGGCACTGCCCCGTGCATCAGCACGTAGCCTTACACTCTGGCGTTTCCGTACCCTCTCCTGTGCCCTAAGCCTTGCCGTTCCCTAACCCTAACCCTAGCCCAGAACGCAAATCCACCACCAGCCTACACTTTATCCTACGCCGTTGCCTACTCCTGGCCCGTACGCTGGCACTGACCCGTGCGTCAGCACGTAGCACGAGCCTCCCACGTTTCCGTACCTTCACCTGTGCCCTAAGCCTTGCCGTTCCCTAACCCTAACCCTAGCCCGGAACGGAAACCCACCACCAGCCTGACACCTTACATTCCGCCGTACCCTATTCCTGGCCCGTACGCTGGCACTGACCCGTGCGTCAGCACGTAGCCCGACCCTCCCACGTTTCCGTACCCTCACCTGTGCCCTAAGCCTTGCCGTTCCCTAACCCTAACCCTAGCCCGGAATAGAAACCCACCACCAGCCCTACACCTTACCTTACGCCATAACCTACTCCTGACCCGTACGCTGGCACTGACCCGTGCGTCAGCACGTAGACTGACCCTCCCACGTTTCCGTACCCTCACCTGTGCCCTATGCCTTGCCGTTCCCTAACCCTAACCCTAGCCCGGAATAGAAACCCACCACCAGCCCTACACCTTACCTTATGCCGTACCCTACTCCTGACCTGTACGCTGGCACTGACCTGTGCGTCAGCACGTAGCCTGACCCTCCCACGTTTCCGTACCCTCACCTGTGCCCTAAGCCTTGCCGTTCCCTAACCCTAACCCTAGCCCCGAACGCAAATCCACCACCAGCCCTACACTTTATCCTACGCCGTTGCCTACTCCTGGCCCGTACGCTGGCACTGACCCGTTCGTCAGCACGTAGCCCGACCCTCCCACGTTTCTGTACCCTCACCTGTGCCCTAAGCCTTGCCGTTCCCTAACCCTAACCCTAGCCCGGAATAGAAACCCACCACCAGCCCTACACCTTACCTTAAGCCGTTGCCTACTCCTGGCCCGTACGCTGGCACTGACCCGTGCGTCAGCACGTAGCCCGACCCTCCCACGTTTCTGTACCCTCACCTGTGCCCTAAGCCTTGCCGTTCCCTAACCCTAACCCTAGCCCGGAATAGAAACCCACCACCAGCCCTACACCTTACCTTAAGCCGTTGCCTACTCCTGGCCCGTACGCTGGCACTGACCCGTGCGTCAGCACGTAGCCTGACCCTCCCACGTTTCCGTACCCTCAACTGTGCCCTAAGCCTTGCCGTTCCCTAACCCTAACCCTAGACCGGAAAAGAAATCCACCACCAGCCCTACACTTTTCCTTACGCCGTACCCTACTCCTGACCTGTACGCTGGCACTGACCTGTGCGTCAGCACGTAGCCTGACCCTCCCACGTTTCCGTACCCTCACCTGTGCCATAAGCCTTGTCATTCCCTAACCCTAAACCTAGCCCAGAACGCAAATCCACCACCAGCCATACACTTTATCCTACGCCGTTGCCTACTCCTGGCCCGTACGCTGGCACTGACACATGCGTCAGCACGTAGCCCGACCCTCCCACGTTTCCGTACCCTCACCTGTGCCCTAAGCCTTGCCGTTCCCTAACCCTAACCCTAGCCTGGAACGGAAACCAACCATGAGCCCTACACCTTACCTTACGCCGTTGCTTACTCCTGGCCCGTACGCTGGCACTGACCCGAGCGTCAGCACGTAGCCTGACCCTCCCACGTTTCCGTAACCTCACCTGTGCCCTAAGCCTTGCCGTTCCCTAACCCTAACACTAGCCCGGAACGGAAATCAACCACCAGCCCTACACTTTATCCTACGCCGTTGCCTACTCCTGGCCCGTACGCTGGCACTGACCCGTGCGTCAGCACGTAGCCCGACCCTCCCACGTTTCTGTACCCTCACCTCTGCCCTAAGCCTTGCCGTTCCCTAACCCTAACCCTAGCCCGGAATAGAAACCCACCACCAGCCCTACACGGTACCTTACGCCGTACCATACTCCTGACCTGTACGCTGGCACTGACCTGTGCGTCAGCACGTAGCCTGACCCTCCCACGTTTCCGTACCCTCACCTGTGCCCTAAGCCTTGCCGTTCCCTAACCCTAACCCTAGCCCCGAATGCAAATCCACCACCAGGCCTACACTTTATCCTACGCCGTTGCCTACTCCTGGCCCGTACGCTGGCACTGACCCGTGCGTCAGCACGTAGCCCGACCCTCCCACGTTTCTGTACCCTCACCTGTGCCCTAAGCCTTGCCGTTCCCTAACCCTAACCCTAGCCCGGAATAGAAACCCACCACCAGCCCTACACCTTACCTTAAGCCGTTGCCTACTCCTGGCCCGTACGCTGGCACTGACCCGTGCGTCAGCACGTAGCCCGAACCTCCCACGTTTCCGTACCCTCTCCTTTGCCCTAAGCCTTGCCGTTCCCTAACCCTAACCCTAGCCTGGAACGGAAATCAACCACAAGCCCTACACCTTACCTTACGCCGTACCCTACTCCTGGCCCGTACGTTGGCACTGACCAGTGCGTCAGCACGTAGCCTGACCCTCCCACGTTTCTGTACCCTCACCTGTGCCCTAAGCCTTGCCGTTCCCTAACCCTAACCCTAGCCCGGAATAGAAACCCACCACCAGCCCTACACCTTACCTTAAGCCGTTGCCTACTCCTGGCCCGTACGCTGGCACTGACCCGTGCGTCAGCACGTAGCCTGACCCTCCCACGTTTCCGTACCCTCACCTGTGCCCTAAGCGTTGCCGTTCCCTAACCCTAACCCTAGCCCGGAATGGAAACCCACCACCAGCCCTACACTTTATCCTACGCCGTTGCCTACTCCTGGCCCGTATGCTGGCACTAACACGTGCGTCAGCACGGGGCCCGACCCTCCCACGTTTCCGTACCCTCTCCTTTGCCCTAAGCCTTGCCGTTCCCTAACCCTAACCCTAGCCTGGAACGGAAATCAACCACAAGCCCTACACCTTACCTTACGCCGTACCCTACTCCTGGCCCGTACGTTGGCACTGACCAGTGCGTCAGCACGTAGCCTGGCCCTCCCACGTTTCCGTACCCTCAGCTGTGCCCTAAGCCTTGCCGTTCCCTAACCCTAACCCTAGCCCGGAATGGAAACCCACCACCAGCCCTACACCTTACCTTACGCCGTACCCTATTCCTGGCCCGTACGCTGGCACTGAACCGTGCGTCAGCACGTAGCCTGACCCTCCCACGTTTCCGTACCCTCACTTGTGCCCTAAGCCTTGCCGTTCCCTAACACTAACCCTAGCCCGGAATAGAAACCCACCACCAGCCCTACACTTTATCGTACGCCGTTGCCTACTCCTGGCCTGTACTCTGGCACTGCCCCGTGCATCAGCACGTAGCCTTACACTCTGGCGTTTCCGTACCCTCTCCTGTGCCGTAAGCCTTGCCGTTCCCTAACCCTAACCCTAGCCCAGAACGCAAATCCACCACCAGCCTACACTTTATCCTACGCCGTTGCCTACTCCTGGCCCGTACGCTGGCACTGACCCGTGCGTCAGCACGTAGCACGAGCCTCCCACGTTTCCGTACCTTCACCTGTGCCCTAAGCCTTGCCGTTCCCTAACCCTAACCCTAGCCCGGAACGGAAATCCACCACCAGCCCTACACCTTACCATACGCCATAACCTACTCCTGACCCGAACGCTGGCACTGACCGGTGCGTCAGCACGAAGCCTGACCCTCCCACGTTTCCGTACCCTCACCTGTGCCCTATGCCTTGCCGTTCCCTAACCCTAACCCTAGCCCGGAATAGAAACCCACCACCAGCCCTACACCTTACCTTACGCCGTACCCTAAACCTGACCTGTACGCTGGCACTGACCTGTGCGTCAGCACGTAGCCTGACCCTCCCACGTTTCCGTACCCTCACCTGTGCCCTAAGCCTTGCCGTTCCCTAACCCTAACCCTAGCCCCGAACGCAAATCCACCACCAGCCCTACACTTTATCCTACGCCGTTGCCTGCTCCTGGCCCGTACGCTGGCACTGACCCGTGCGTCAGCACGTAGCCCGACCCTCCCACGTTTCTGTACCCTCACCTGTGCCCTAAGCCTTGCCGTTCCCTAACCCTAACCCTAGCCCGGAATAGAAACCCACCACCAGCCCTACACCTTACCTTAAGCCGTTGCCTACTCCTGGCCCGTACGCTGGCACTGACCCGTGCGTCAGCACGTAGCCCGACCCTCCCACGTTTCTGTACCCTCACCTGTGCCCTAAGCCTTGCCGTTCACTAACCCTAACCCTAGCCCGGAATAGAAAACCACCACCAGCCCTACACCTTACCTTAAGCCGTTGCCTACTCCTGGCCCGTACGCTGGCACTGACCCGTGCGTCAGCACGTAGCCTGACCCTCCCACGTTTCCGTACCCTCACCTGTGCCCTAAGCGTTGCCGTTCCCTAACCCTAACCCTAGCCCGGAATGAAAACCCACCACCAGCCCTACACTTTATCCTACGTCGTTGCCTACTCCTGACCCGTATGCTGGCACTGACCCGTGCGTCAGCACGTAGCCCGACCCTGCCACGTTTCTGTACCCTCACCTGTGCCCGAAGCCTTGCCGTTCCCTAACCCTAACCCTAGCCCGGAATAGAAACCCACCACCAGCCCTACACCCTACCTTAAGCCGTTGCCTACTCCTGGCCCGTACGCTGGCACTGACCCGTGCGTCAGCACGTAGCCTGACCCTCCCACGTTTCCGTACCCTCACCTGTGCCCTAAGCCTTGCCGTTCCCTAACCCTAACCCTAGCCCGGAATAGAAACCCACCACCAGCCCTACACCTTACCTTACGCCGTACCCTACTCCTGACCCGTACGCTGGCACTGACACGTGCGTCAGCACGTAGCCTGACCCTCCCACGTTTCCGTACCCTCACCTGTGCCCTAAGCCTTGCCGTTCCCTAACCCTAACCCTAGCCCAGAATAGAAACCCACCGCCAGCCCTACACCTTACCTTACGCCGTACCCTACTCCTGACCTGTACGCTGGCACTGAGCGGTGCGTCAGCACGTAGCCTGACCCTGCCACGTTTCCGTACCCTCACCTGTGCCCTAAGCCTTGCCGTTCCCTAACCCTAACCCTAGCCCGGAACGCAAATCCACCACCAGCCATACACTTTATCCTACGCCGTTGCCTACTCCTGGCCCGTACGCTGGCACAGACCCGTGCGTCAGCACGTAGCCTGACCCTCCCACGTTTCCGTACCCTCACCTGTGCCCTAAGCCTTGCCGTTCCCTAACCCTAACACTAGCCCGGAACGGAAATCAACCACCAGCCCTACACTTTATCCTACGCCGTTGCATACTCCTGGCCCGTACGCTGGCACTGACCCGTGCGTCAGCACGTAGCCCGACCCTCCCACGTTTCTGTACCCTCACCTGTGCCCTAAGCCTTGCCGTTCCCTAACCCTAACCCTAGCCCGGAATAGAAACCCACCACCAGCCCTACACCTTACCTTACGCCATACCCTACACCTGACCCGTACGCTGGCACTGACCCGTGCGTCAGCACGTAGCCTGACCCTCCCACGTTTCCGTGCCCTCACCTGTGCCCTAAGCCTTGCGGTTCCCTAACCCTAACCCTAGCCCGGAATAGAAACCCACCACCAGCCCTACACCTTACCTTAAGCCGTTGCCTACTCCTGGCCCGTACGCTGGCACTGACCCGTGCGTCAGCACGTAGCCCGAACCTCCCACGTTTCTGTACCCTCCCCTGTGCCCTAAGCCTTGCCGTTCCATAACCCTAACCCTAGCCTGGAACGGAAACCAACCACCAGCCCTACACCTTACCCTACGCCGTTGCCTACTCCTGGCCTGTACTCTGGCACTGACCCGTTCATCAGCACGTAGCCTTACCCTCCCGCGTTTCCGTACCCTGACCTGTGCCCTAAGCCTTGCCGTTCCCTAACCCTAACCCTAGCCCGGAATAGAAACCCACCACCAGCCCTACACCTTACCTTACGCCGTACCCTACTGCTGACCCGTACGATGGCACTGACCCGTGCGTCAGCACGTAGCCTGACCCTCCCACGTTTCCGTGCCCTCAGCTGTGCCCTAAGCCTTGCCGTTCCCTAACCCTAACCCTAGCCCGGAATGGAAACCCACCACCAGCACTACACCTTACCTTACGCCGTACACTATTCCTGGCCCGTACGCTGGCACTGAACCGTGCGTCAGCACGTAGCCTGACCCTCCCACGTTTCCGTAACCTCACTTGTGCCCTAAGCCTTGCCGTTCCATAACCCTAACCCTAGCCCGGAATAGAAACCCACCACCAGCCCTACACCTTACCTTACGCCGTACCCTACTCCTGACCCGTACGCTGGCACTGACCCGTTCGTCTGCACGTAGCCTGACCCTCCCACGCTTCCGTACCCTCACCTGTGCCCTAAGCCTTGCCGTTCCCTAACCCTAACCCTAGCACGGAACGCAAATCCACCACCAGCCCTACAC